>NC_057799.1:28375969-28675969 GCF_018294505.1 Triticum aestivum
TATTTTCTGTTCAAAACATTATAAGCAACCTCTAGTATTATTGAAACTAAAATTATATAAAATTGATGCAACTAAAATTATCGAAGTATTTTCTGTTCAAAATCATTGAAAGCAAAAAGAATTTTCATAAAGAACTTTTTTTGTTAGAAACTTTAATAGCAAAAAGAATTATCATAGAGTAAAATAAATAAGTAATCAGAAACAAAATAAAATAAAATAAATAAGTTTTTTGTTGTAAGTAGAAACAAAACAAAATAAATAAAGCAAAAAAGAAAACAAAAAACAGGCAAAAAATAAAAATTATGCCACCTACTGGGCCAACACGGCCTGAATACGACTAGAAACCCATCCATGGGCCAGGATTCAGGCCCGCGGAAGGCCCAGTAGGCCCATCAGGCATAGCAGTGACAATTAGGCCCGTAAGCCTGCAATGGAGAGGAGCTCGAGAGGGTTGGCGCAGCAGCGCTTATAAACCACTCTCGAGCTCTCTCAACTAACGAGGTGGGACTAAACTTTGGCCGCGACGCAGGCAGCACATGTCCTTTGGTCCCGGTTGGTGGCACCAACCGGGACTAAAGGGGTGCATTGGTACCGGTTGGTGGCACCAACCGGTACCAGTGCCCCCCCTTCAGTCCCGGTTGGTGCCACCAACCAGAACCAAAGGCCGCCGCTTCCCGCCCTTTGGGCTGCTGAAAAGAGGCCTTTGGTCCCGGTTGGTGGCACCAACCGGGACTAAAGGGGGCATTAGTCCCGGTTGGTGGCACCAACCGAGACTAATGCTTGGACTATATAACAAACACTGGTGAAAAGTTTCAGTTTTCATTGCCAGTTGCCTCCCCCCCCCGCCGTCAGGCTGCTCCACCTCGTCGTCTACGCCGCCGCCGCCAACGCCGTCGCCTCCCTGAGCCCGCGCCGTCCTCGTCGCCGGCATCCCTGAGCCCGCCATCCTCGTCGTCCCCGTCGTCGCGTGCCTCCCCGAGCCCACCCA
This sequence comes from Triticum aestivum, assembly GCF_018294505.1. NCBI lineage: Eukaryota > Viridiplantae > Streptophyta > Magnoliopsida > Poales > Poaceae > Triticum > Triticum aestivum. The sequence goes on from NC_057799.1 coordinate 28,376,958, forward strand.
TCCTCGTCCCTGTCGCCGCCTGCCATCCCGAGACCGCCGTCCCCGTCACCGCGTGCCGCCCCGAGCCCGCCGTCCTCGTCGCTGGACTCCTGCCATCGCCGCCCCCCTCGAAGTGAGCCCCCCCTTTCCCATGGTCCCGATCGAGCGCCGCTCTTGTGCCCGAGTGCCCCTTGCTCTCTGCCCCTCCACCATGGTCGCCGCCGGCCCCAAAGCATTGAAGAGCAGAAGGAGAGGAGAGGAGAAGGAGTGGAGTACCAGCAAGACCCCGTCCAATTTTCTGAAATTTCTGAATTTTTTTACAGATATGAACAGTGCATATAGAGGGTGTTTGATCAAATGCTAGATGGCTTTGGGCATTTTTAGAATTTATGATATTTTTTCTGGTGAGGTACTGATGCAAGACAAAGGTGATGGCAACATTTTAGAATTTTTGGATTGGTTTAGAATAGGTTTTCAGCAAGGAATTTGAATCTGGTTCAAATTTCATTTGAATGAAATTTGAAAATTTTGAACTATGGATCAGAAGGTTTTTGGTGAAATGGAGTGTGGGTACTGTCATGAAGTTGGAGTAATTTTTGTGGTTGTAAAAGAGTTAGGAAAATTTAGAATGTGCTAAATATGTCAAAAAATGTTTTTTTGTTCATATACAGAAAGTTTTTATATATGACTATGGATATATGAGCAATGATGATCCATGGATGTATGCATTGATATATATATGAGAAATGATGTTCATAGAATATTTACCAAGTAGAGGAAGAAAGGAGAAGAAGAGGAGAAATAAATAAGAAGAAGAAATAAGAAATAAAAAAAGAGGAGAAGAAGAAAGGAATAGAGGAGAAGAAGAGAAAATAGAATCTTTTTTTCTTCTTTTTTTCTTCAATCTTCTCCTCTATTAATATCTTCTTCTCCTCTTTTTATTTCTTCTTCGTCTTCTTATTTTTTTATCGGATATGTCGTTGTCGATATACCCCGTGTCCCGATAACTTCAACACGAGGGGGGGGGTTGACCTACCCCCTCCCCGATAATATTATTTTCCCATGTATGTATGTCGTCGTTGTCGATATAACCCCCTCCCGGATAACTTCGACCGTGATAACTTATACCACGGGAGCACCCCCCGGCCCTCTCGCTCGACCAAAACTCTCGAGGACACCCAAACCCTAGAAAAAACGATGTCGGTCTCCTACCCCCTCCCGCCGCGCCCCTACCCTTGAAGCGTTGCCGAGGCCACCCCAAACCCGGAATATGCTTGGTCTACGTTTGCACTAATATATCCACCTGCTGTCATGTTTGTGTAATAATTGCCATGTTGTAATATTTGTAGAAACAATGGAGCACGGACGAGACGAGGAAGCAGAAGAGGTGTTGGGGGACATAATCTTAGCCGGAGGTGATATCTTGTCGTATCTTAACGACATTGATGGTCTGGAAGAGCAGGGTGAAGAAGCAAGCTACGGTGATCGAAGAGTGGAGGAGGAAAGACATGATTATGATGGCTCCGGTGACCCAATGTTGGTGCAAGAAGGAGCCCGTGGTGACGGCTCCGGTGACCGAACAGAGTCCGGCCAGGTAAATATATTAGTTAAGCCTGTGCTGACTAGCTAATTGATGCATTCATTGTTTTGGTATGTACACATATTAATTAACTCTCGTCTTTCTTCTTTTTTCTAGCCCTCCGGATCGAGCACAACTTCGGTAAAGAGACGAGGCCCGAAGAGAAAGTTGCGCTCGGATGAAAGGTTTGAGATCACAGCAATCGCGCGCGACGGCCAACCGATTGAACCCATCCGGACAAAGGATGCATTTGCTGCTCAGTGCAGGGTTCTTGTTAGGGACAAGATCCCGATCAGCATCCACCAATGGTATAAGCCTAAGAAGGAAGACCCTGAGGTGTCTTATGTCAATGATATGCAGAAAGATGATCTTTGGACTGAGCTGAAGGCAAATTTCACCCTACCGCCAGAGGAGGATCCGGAGAAGCCAGTTAAAGAGCAATTAATCAAGTCTCATGCTCTTAAGAAGATGGCAGACCTATTCAGGAGGTGGAAGAATGTGCTGAAAACGTTTGTCGACAAAGAAGAGACACCAGAATTCATCGGCCGGTATGAGAAGATCAGAGATCACTGGCCTGCATTTGTGGCCCACAAGACATCGGAAAAGAGTAATAAGATGTCAGCGACAAACAAGAAGAATGCTGCGAAGAAGAAGCTTCACCATCGCACGGGGTCAGGTGGCTACCTCAAAGCCCGGCCTAAGTGGGCCAAGGCTGAGAATGATCTGCTTGATAAAGGGATCGAACCACAGACAATGAACTGGCCAGGCCATTGCCGGACTTGGTTCTTCGGGGCTGGCGGAAAATTGGACCCTGTATCAGGGAGGTGCGTTTGGACGGACGAGCTTTTGAGAATACCAGTCAAGAGGCTTCAGCACTATATCGATGCAGCGCAGGAAGGGACGTTCGTTCCAGACAGAGAGAACGACGAGCTCACAATGGCCCTCGGGAATCCTGAGCACCCTGGACGGACACGAGGCACGCCAGGCTCCGTTCCGTGGAAGGCTGGTTTTCCGGACGCAGGCGGTTACAAAAGCCAGGAGAGGAGGAAAAAAGTGGAGCAGACCCAAATTCAGAAGCTGCACGAAAGGGTTCAAGCGCTAGAGGAACGAGACGGCAATCGACATGCCGAAACTACCCCCGAAGCTACCCCGCCATCTCAGCGGAGAAGCAGCGTGGCTTCCACCGAGCTGCTTCAGCCGGAGCATGTCTTGACGGCTCCTGCTAGCTACCCCGTGGATGCTATCACGGAGTCTCAACATTGCCACCTTATGACGCAATGGCAGAACTTCAAAGTCAAGGCGGCTGTTGGCTCTGTTTTACCTCCTGAACCCGGCGCAACCTACCACTGCCGGCCGATTCCAGAAGGATATGCTAGGGTGATGGTGGATGAAATAACGGAGGGATTTGAGGACCTCCGGCTTGACCACCCTACCGGTGAAGGGGAGACTCAGCTGGGTTCTGCTCTGAAGACTCCATGCCTATGGCGGAAGGACCTCATCAACCTTCCGAACTGGACGCCTCCGGCGAGTAAGGGCACTCCGCCTCCTCCCTCCTCCCGGCGAGTGATCAGGGCACTCAGCCTCCTTCTCCGGCGCGTGGCGGCACTCCGCCTCCTCCTCCGGCGAGTGATCAGGGCACTCAGCCTCCTTCTCCGGCGCGTGGCGGCACTCCGCCTCCTTCTCCGCTTGCGCCGGCACGCCAGAGCAGCCAGCCTCCTCCTTCTCCGCCTCGTCAGCAAGGGCGGAAGAGACCCGCCGCCGCTCCGGCTGCTCCAGCGCGTCGTAGTCCTTCTCCTCCACCTCGTAAGCAAGGAAAGAAGACAGCCGCAGCCGCTCCGTCTGCTCTGCCGGCGTCTAGCAGTACAGCCAGAGGCGGGAGGCAATACAGATTCGGTCCTTCTCTGAAGACTCCAGAGAAGTTACCATACGAGAGGACCGAGGAGGAAACCACGAAGATCGTGCGAGCCGAAGTGACAAACTTCTTTGAAGGGGTGAAAGCAAATAAACATCCACCTCCGGAGCAGAAGGTAGATCCGGTGAAAGCGAAGCGCACTCTGGCTGCCCTGACAAAACCACCAAAGTCTCCGCCGAAAGGCAACTATGAGCGCATTATTGCAAAGACATTTGCCGAAGCGGAGCGGTCGGGAAGTACTGTCAGTGATCAAAGGTTAAAAGAACGACGAGCTGGGAAAAAATTGCCCAGCTCGGCGAACAAGCGAACCAATCGTGCCCCCCGCTCAAGGTGTCTAGCGACATCGTCGCTAATGATCCGAGGATGGTGCCCGGTTATAGCAATCTTGGAGATTACCTGCCCGACGATGTACATTATGATATCTTGGAGGTGGACGAACACAAATACCATTACGGGAAGCCTCTCGTCAAAGATGAAAGATCTCTAACAACGATGATGCGAAGATTACATGATTGGTACATGAAAACCTGCAGAGAGTCTGGGGGGAGGAATACTTTGACGCTGAGAGTTAAACCGGAGCATGACCTCGTTGGAATTGAACTGTTGAATGTTCCATTTGAGGAGTTCTTCCAGTTTTTCAATCAAAAGGCCCTCGATAAATCAACGATCACTTGCTACTGTCTGTAAGTAGTACTACTTCTGTCATTAAGTCTCTCTATATAGGTCAGCTCTTTCATTGCATGTATTTATAATTATCCTCACTATATTATGCAGATTGAAGATCGCCGAATTGAAGAAAAGACAAATCGGTGATATTGGGTTCATTAACACAAATCTCATAGATGCAACTGAGGTTAAATATCATGCCGAAAATACCGAGGCCAACTTGCTACGATCGTTGGTAATAAATGAAAACAAAGATATAATACTCTTTCCTTACAACTTCAAGTGAGTGTTACTGTCTTGTGCATATTCGGTTTCCCTTATTAGTCCAGGTTATAGTAATGTAATTGATGACTTATGCATGCGTGCGCAGCTTCCACTATATTCTCCTAGAGATTAAGCTTGAGCAGGGAGTAGTAACCGTCTTAGACTCGAGACGAAAAGATCCCCAGGACTATGCGGACATGACTCAAATGCTCGAGAAGTAAGTTAAATCGATCATTATCCACCATATCAGCAACTTTGTTCATTTCCTGATATCAAGTAATTGTTTTCTTTGTCTGGCAGGGTTTGGAGAAAATTCACCAAAAAAGCTCCGGGACTGCCGAAGAAGCTGCAATTTAGACACCCGAAAGTAAGTACTATAGTAGCATGTTCCGCGCATCTCCTAGTGATTCAAGCGCTAGTTTCATCAATACCATTTAGCATGCTTGCTTATCAGTTTGATTGACCTCTATTTCTTGTAAAGTGGTTGTGGCAGGAACCCGGGAATAATTACTGTGGATACTACGTTTGCGAGTCCATCCGCTACACGACCTGTGAGCGGGGCTACTCTGACGAACAATATGAAGTGCGTAAGCAATAATATTCACAATTTTATTTTATTACCATCATTTGTGTTGAGTTTCATTTATTCATATATATATGTATTGACCCCCTTCTTCAAATTAGATCTTTCGGATGCGGGATGAACTCCTAGCACCAGATCGTATGCGAGCAATTCAAGAGGAATTGGCGGCATTCTTCCTTGACCACGTGATCGCTGAAAACGGAGAATACTATGTGGACCCTGTGTTCTTACAATTTAATTAGGAGATTATATTGTAAGAGATAATTATTGTATATATGTAGCCGGTAGTGTCGGATAGATATACGAGAACTTGTTGTTCGACCAATCTCTCGGAGAAGGAGAGGTGGTCGATATCACTTCTCTCTGTATGCATATGTTCATGACGATCTTCTGTTTCCTTCATTTGATTACTAGCTAGCGTGTCTAGTCCTCTCCATACGTATATAGTACGTAGCGTCGACCAAGCACGGAGATAAGAGAGGACACTTCTCTCTATTAATTAGCTAGCTAACACAATATATGAAACACCTAAATTAACCCCCCAAAACCCCCAACCCCCCCCCCCCTTTCAAAAAAAAACAAAAACCCCAGCCCCTGAAATGCTGACGCGTGGATGCCTATTGGTCCCGGTTAGTGCCACCAACCGGGACCAAAGGCCCTCCTGCCTGGGCTCGCCGCACCGGCCACGTGGGGGCCCATTTGTCCCAGTTCGTGTAAGAACCGGGACTAAAGGGTTAGGGCATTAGTAATGACCCTTTAGTCCCGGTTCAAAAACCGGGACAAAAGGCCCTTACCAACCGGGACAATAGGCCCTTTTTCTACTAGTGTTCTCTCCTTCCTTTACCTTCTCCTCACCATCGACGACCTCCTCCCCTCCCCCTCGCCCCAAATCGAGCAGCAGGCCTGGATCCAACGCAGGCTCAGATCCGGCCCCTGCCCCTCAGTCCTCACCACGCCTCTCTCGCCTTCTTCCCTCTTGGCTCGTCGTTCCGGTGGTGGCGGCTCGTTGATGAGCACGGCGGCGAGGTGGAGGAAAACGAGTAGCGGCATGGATCTGGTCACGGTGGAGTCGGAGCACAAAACCCGACGGCCCGCTCTCAACTGCGACTTTACATGGTTCCTAGCCGCCGTCTCCTGGAGCTGCTCCGCACATCTCTGCCCGCCCAACAGCCCCTCCACGCCGGCTGTCCGGAGCTGCACCGCACACTGCAGCAAGGTACTCCTTATTTCTTCCTCCATCTTCCATCCCCCCTTCCCCCTATCCCTTCTAGAACGAACTGCTATGGTCGTCACAGATTAGTACTTTCACGTGTTCTGATTTTTTTGGGGATTCCCTATGGATACACTCTTGCGTGATTAGTAAAGGTTTGTACAGATGATGCTGATTCATGAAGTACGTTACAACAAATTGCAATCATGTGTATTCTGATTTTTGGCCACGCCGTGTCACGTCGAGGCACATCTGCAGAAATTGAAGGACATGGGTGGCATGTGCTCCATTAAGCAGAGCACTTTTAAGTTACTTTCTACAGGATGATCATTCCCAATATTTAGTCTTCGCTGCTCTGTTCCAATGAAGAACGAATCGGTTTGCTTGGCATCAGTGAAAAAAAATCATTGCTTAGCTCAAGTTTAAATATGTTCCTTAATAGCTGGAGTGCCCTTCGTCAGCGAGGAGGCCCAGGGTGACACCGCTGCCGGCGCCGGTGCTCCCCAATGTAGCCACTCCGATGACAGCCAGGTGATCCATTCCCCTGCCCAGAGGTGTTCTCTTTTGTGCTAGGTTTCCGTTTTCCCATTGATTTTCATTCCAATTTTATCGCAGGATTGTTGCTGTGTGTCTCCAGTTCCTTGAAGTCATGTACATGCACATGCCCGCGTCTGATTTGTTCTCGTGGTCGCGTTCCTGCCGTAGCTACATCCACGACTGTGCAGGTTTAGCCGTCCTTTCTTTAATCCCCTTTTTTGTTTACCCTCATTTCTCTTGTATTGTTCCTGAGAGAGCCTAGGCCTGATGTCCTCTTTCCAGGTGAGGCGTTTGTTGCCTTGCTTAATTTTGTTTATTAGATATTACCTGCCTATGCTTCATCCTATTTTTGCAATGAGATCTATTGTTTACATATGTGCTAATTTCTATGACTAAGGAGACTGTCAGTTCTGCCAATGACGCTAAATACTTACAGTTAGGAAATAACAGTCCCCGTATCGGAAGGCATGTTTATTTTGTCTTGAATTGAAAGAATTACTAAATAAGAAGGCTAGCTTAGGTTCTAATAATTGTTCAAACATACTATATACTCCTAACAGAAATGTAAAACAAAGACATGGACAAATTATTTCTGCTATGTGATGAGAAGAACTATTTTAATAGATATGGAAATGCTTTTTTAAATTATATGTCTACTCTGCCATGCTTGCCAATATCCACTTCTGCTGCAAGTGCTTCTATAATTGCAACTTCTGGAAGTGTGTGGTTTGAAGATATGAGATGTGATTCAGTTACATAAATGTTTGAACGGGAACTTATGAATTAGAAGGGAATAACTGCCTTGCCTTACAAAAGTTCGTGTAAGGGAAAGGATTGCCTCAGCTAACACTATATTTATAGGAAAGATACATGCAAATTCAAGAGCGTAATAAGATAATTATTTTTTCCTTCCAGAACAAAGGCCTGTTTGTGCCAGGGACTAACATATTTCATAGTAGACATGATTTATACCTTTTAGGACCAGTACAATTTTCATACAATCATGAATCATGGTTTTATCTTTTGAAGTCGATACATTTTAATTTATTGTTTTATTCCCCTGAATGTTTACCTAAGCACATAGCTGCTATTCACTGTATCTTTTGTCAGATGGCTTCTATCACCCTTGCTAATCTATGTTGCGGAAGACAAAATCAAATGCTATGTGTCCGGGTGTCTTGGCTAAGGCATTTTCGCAGCGATATAGAGAGCGGTCCTATCAAGCTCATACACATGTTCATCATCGACGTGCAGGTACTGTTTAGCACAAAACACAGCAGCAGACCAATTGTGCATATGTTATTCCTTTCATGATGCGTCCTTTTATCCTAGGGTAGCTAGAGTTATGCAGTTGTACCAACATCATTTGCTGGTGCTTATCTACACATCTTACAAGAGGGGATTATCTATAAGCTTGGCTACTTGATGGTCTTGCCACTGCTAAACATACTGAATCCTGCTGCAGCTCCACGTATGAGTTTATCTCAGGTACCACTGAAATTTAACTAATAATATGTAGCATCTTGCCACCAAACAGATTCATATGTGGTCACTAAATTCAATGTCTATAAACTTTTCTGTACTCATATACAGTTAGCATATTGATTGCATTCTCTACTCTCATATGGTATTGTATCTTCAACTACTTGCAGAAATATATTTTCTAACTTGGTTTAGTTTTATTAATGTCTCACCAAGGGTGATGGATGCTTGCCGAAAGGGCATTATCTATACTTTTCATAGTGCAAAACGACATGTCATGGCAAGATTGATTGTTTGGTAGAATGATTACTCCTGCATTATAGCGCTACCTATGAAAATTGAAAGGAAGAGTTGTGGTGGTATCACGTGGATGATTTTTTGATTATTAGTTTGCTTCTCAATGATTTTTTCAATATTGGAGGGTCATCTGCTGAGACTTGGTTTGTGCCACGACATTCTTTTGAATTGCTAATACCCTTTTGTTTGTGATATTTCTTTACATTTGCTATGGAAAAAGACGCTACATATTATTAGTTAAATTTCATTTGTACCTGAGATAAACTGATCGCGTTGTATCTCGTATGTCCTGTTGAATAGAAGGAATCAAGGAAATGATGGCGTTAGTCTTGATATGGGGAAGCGTTAAGTTCACGCATAGGACATATGCCACTGATACCAGTACAACACAGTTTTTGTGTGTTGCAAGGTAGCCTTTCTTTTTTATTTGCTGGTTCCTCAGATCACTACCTTTTCTTCTTTAGAACTTACTCCAAGTGACATGTACTGATAAGCATATTCCTCATATCACTACCTTTCCTTTAGAACACACACAACATATCCAGACAAACTCAGGTACCACCCTCTCATACACATGGTGCTACCCTCTATCTCTAACAGTATGCACACATAGGAACCATTGCATAACTTTGATTCTCACTTTAGCTCCTAAAAGTGTTCCATTTCAATGTGCTGATGAACCTTCTCTTGGTTGCACTACAAACTACGGAAATGATGCATGGGAGACATGGCATGATCATTAGATCAACCTATGACTTTATAAGTGATACTATATTAATTTATTTTTTAATAGCACTGGAATCTCTTTGCTCTTTTCTTCTAGTTTACAAGGATCTTAAGGCTAATTCATTGTGTGATTTGTCCATAATGGTTATTCTTGAACAAGAATCTTAAGATAATCCATCCTTCTTCAAGAAGACTCTGTATGTACTATGTAGGTTAGTCATCATTTGTACAAACAATTTTTGCACCAACGTTTCATCCATGTAATGACACGTATTTTCAGCATGACATGGATAAACAAAATTGATATTTGATATGGGACGCATGGTTGTATAATATTTTCCTGCATGTCTTCTCCTGTAGCCACCTACCAACCATACCTATCACTATTGCGACTTATATTCTCTTTGCCTGTTCAATTTCTTTCTCATTGCTCTTCAGTTGATCAATTCCAACATGGTACCCCATGCCCACGATACACTCATCGTCACTGCTCCGATCCGCCCGACCCCAGTGACTCAGCTACTTCCTATCATCACCTGGTACTTCTCTTTGCTTGATGCTCCTGCGCTGCTTGTTGTGCTCGCCGTTTCTGCTATATCTAATTTCAGGCATTATGGTTCAGTGGGTGACTAGAAGACCTGGTAGATTTTAGTAAAATGACCTATATATTGGTTTCAAAACATAGCGAGACTAAGTCCTGATATACTTGGCTACTTTTTTCTTTTTGCATCAGTTCTGAGTGGTATATGGAATATGGGGTTTGCAGAGTTAAGTAGTGAGACATCATTTTATGTGGTAATTGTACCCTGGTGCAATAGTTGTTTTGATCCAATTCCAGTATTATGTTAGCTTACGTTAATGATATGGGAACTCTGAAGAAAATTCTATATGGCCGATCCATATTCATGAGTTGTGCATGTGCGATATGGCTGGTTGTTTATGCATTCTTGCTCTTTAGACCTTTGTTGGGCGACAATACCATTTGGTACAGAACATGCTGCTTCCGATTTCTTTGCACTTCAATCTCAAAATTTTCTTGATGTTTTTTATGTTATTTTCAGGAGCAATTTAAGATCGAAAAGGATGATGGGAGGATGCAACTGACACAGTAGCATGCTCCGTGTCAAATGGCATATTTATCTTTCTTTTTACCTAGATGAGAAACAGTAACATGTGAAACATAACGCAACATACTCTGTTGCCTGGAGTGAGAGTCTAGATATAGAGGGCATTGCCCATAAATCTTCATTGTACTAGCTTGTCACTTCTATAAACTATCACTAAATTTAGTATGCATGTTATTTCTTCTTGATTGCCTTTTATCCCTTTCTTACCCATGAAGTGTGAAGACAGCCTGCAGCCCAATATCAGCTCTTGGATTTCCAAGGGACGGCGAGCGATGGCTGTGGTGGCGGCGGAGAAGGTGGTGCGGTGTATCGGGCTGGGGTTCGATATGATGTGTGACCTGAGGCAAGTTCTGCAAAGATTCTGCTTCTCTTTTGGAGATCACGTGTCTTTTGGAGCATGTTAGGCTTTGATTTCAATTCAATGATGTGCTTTATCATCAACCTTGTAAGACTGTCACCTATCTGATAATATGGAGCTAACCTTGCTATGCCTGATAATTGAACATTTATCTGGTAAGCTTGTTTAACTCTATTTATATTTTAACACCCAAACTACTCTAGCACGCCTATGCACGTTCACAACGTTACCGCCAAGGCAAGTGCGCAAAGGACCGCACAGGAGGCGCGCCCAGGGCGCACTGCATCCACTAGTTAGGCTGGTCATAGTGGGGAGTAACTTATACTAGTGTCATGCATATGATACTAGTCTAAGTTACTATCTTCATAGTGCAAAGTAACATAGTAGTAGTGTCATAGAGGACTTCATTTATTAGATTGTAGAGTCATCTTTTATTGGGAAGCGCTATGTTACAGTAACATATTATGTTACCACTTCTCATTAACTACGTGCCACATAAGTAAAATTTTCTTGAAGTGCGCTATATTACTAGCTAAGTTACTCCCACTATGAGTAGCCTTATGCTCTGCATACAGCAGAGCATTCCTCCGTCCCCTCACTCTCGCCGTCATGGAAGCACCAAAGGCCACACCCTCCCCGATCATACGCCAATGGACATCCTTGAGCCCAGCCTTCCGCCCCCCTTCTTCTCTGACATTTCCCCACATTGCCGTGCCAGCCGTCCACATGGCGGACGCCGACCGCAGCCGCACAGGTCGTCCACCTTCGCGCAGTGAATGCACCTCGCCGTCGGCCACCGACGGCAGCCTCGGCATCGCCCACCTCCACCTCATCCGCGAGCATGGCCACGGTCACCTTGTTGGCGATGCCTCTCGCAGCGCCGCTTCTTCTCTACTTTGCAACTCTCTCAGCTCAAGGATTCTCTCAAGAAAACATGCATGTGCTAGAGGTAGAAGAAGAGGCACTACCGGAATCGCACCCTATGCCGACGGCAGCCCTGACTAGCCGTCGGGACAGGCCTATGCCGACGGCCCCCGTCGGCATAGGGCCGTCGGCAACATATCCGTCGGCGTAGCCAGGATGACCGTCGGCATAGAAAGGCCGTCGGCATAGCCCCTATCCCAACGGTGGCCGTACATCTATGCCGACGGCCCTGACCGTCGGCAATGTCATCGCCTAACGGCGGCCGCCGTCAAGTGTTGACCAATGGCTTCTCGCCACGTGGCGAGAAGCCGTTGCTCCTGGGGCAGGTCTATGCCGACGGCCTAGCCGTCGGCTTAGCTTGAAACTATGCCGACGGCTAGGCCGTCGGCATAGACATGCCGCGTGTCAGAAACTGGGCTCTCCTGGGGCAGGTCTATGCCGACGGCCAGGCCGTCGGCATAGTTTCTGTCCAGTTTTTTTTTCTTTTTTCTGTTTCTTTTCAGCTCAATTCATTTGAATATACACAGCATATATAAGAAGCAGCATATATAAGAAGCAGTATCACGTAACAATAAGGAGCAGCATCACACAACAAATTCATCATCACACATCATAAGAAGCATCGCAAAGCATAAACATATAAGTATCATCACCACCAAGCATATAAGAATCTCACAAACAACAATAAGATAAAAAAAACACAAGCATATAAGTATCCTAGCATCGAGAACCGCCACAATGTGACCCAAAGGCTTAAGCGCCAGGACGTCGAGCACCGCGGAGGTCGTCACCGCCAAGACCGCCGATGCCCAGGTCGTCACTGCTAGCGGCAGCGGAACCGCTAAGACCGCCTCCACCTCCGCCTCCGCCTCCGTGGATCGGAGTGGTCGGGCTCCGTGACTCAGGAGTGCTGCGAAGACCACCGCCAACGGTTGATCCACCGGTTCCCTGGATGTTAAAAAGACATATTAACGGGATATATGACTGTGTTGAAAGGCATGATATGCTTTGAGTGAATAGATTGGGGATGAACTAACCGGCGAGGGGCCAGCGTTCTGTCCCACAAACTCCTCAAAGGTCAGCAACATTGGTTGTGCTGGAGGACCCTCTGCTGATGGCCATTGAGGACACCTGTCGGCCGCCATTTCCTGAAAAGCGTGCTGCATCTGGCGATCCCTCTGCTGATGGTATGCATGAAGGCGGTCGTGCCACGCCATGGTCTCCTGGCGTGTGTACTCCATGTAGGCCTACAGTATGACATGATGAAACTCATAAAACTACTAAATGCAGAAAATAAAGTGAGCAATGAAGATAAAAGGGAAAATACTTACAGTTTGCTGCTCCTGAAAGAGGGACTGTGACGGTGCACTGCTCATGGGCGTGCTCGTGCGCTGGCTCAGGGTCGAGTCGATCCGACGAAGCTGTGTGTAGGAGATAGTAGGAGTGATCACAGCATTGAGAACCGCCTCCCGACCGTGCTCCTTCGGCCCCATGCCCACCACCACCCTTTCGTCCAGATCCGCCGCAATGGGGTCAGGTGTGTCAGGATGTAACGCCAGATACCCATCGGAGTAGGCCTTCTTCCTATGCGCGGTCTTCTTGCCGTAGTACTTGGGCTCGCCAGGCTTGGGGTCCTTCCGCGTATGGGCGATCTCCCATGCCTGCATGTGTGAGAGTGGCCGCTTCAGTTTCTCCTCCTGCACCACCAAACAGAGGTTAGTCATACATAAGACCTACATAAAGAGGTTGCGAGATGGCAATCAGTTGCGAGATGGCATCCAGCTGAGATATTTTTGCACCCGCATAAAGAGGTTTCTTCGACGAGGCCAAGACCTCCAAGAAGGCCTTTGCGGTTGCCTCCGGCTCCTCCGGTTCATTCTCTGAAGGTGTTGCATTTGCCGTTTCTACAACAATGACATCATCTAGCATGTTCCTGACCCCGTCGTCCTCATATCCATCGATGCGTTGTCGCATCACCTCCTCTCTACCACGGTCCTGCTCGGCTATGGTTATCGGCGGCATGTCAAAGTTTGGCATATATCCGTGCGTGCGAAGGTGCTCACTCATGTCCGTCTGATTTCTACGGTGACGTCTGGCACATCTCGCACAGGGGCATGGTGGGATAATTCTCATTGGACGACGGAATATCTCCTTCAAATACACATCGGTTTTCGCGATCCACTCTGATGTTACTCGATTTCGACGGATAAAACCACTGTACATCCACTAATTATCTGCCACCCTCTGCTTTTTTGCAAGCCACACAACATAATTAAGGATTCACTTAAATTAATCACATCAAATTTTCAGTTTCTACCGCGTTGAATCCACCTACATCTCTAATAGGTAAAGATGGGTCCTAATCCCACCCGAGGATGTGTAGATTGAGTACGTTCTCCATTCTACCCCGTTCCGAGACAAAATTTCGGCAGCACCTCCCCGCTGTTCTCCAAATACACGTCTCGGCAAATAGCCGAGAGAATGTGCTCCGGAGAACAATGGGGAGGCGCCGCCGAAATCCTTTCTCGGAACATGGTAGAACATGGAGAACATACCCAATCTACACATCCCCGGGCTATCCGTGGAAAACGCTGGACAATCCGAAAGAGCTGCGGTGATAAATATGCAATTGAATGCATATTTATCGATGCAACCCTTTCGGACGGGAGACGCCTAGGTTACGCCAGGTGACTTGAGAATGAAATCTAGTGATATGAAAAAAGGGAGGAGATGGACTTGTAGCTCACCCTCGGCTGTAGAGGAAGTAGTCGAACAGCAGAGGGATGCTCAGGGGGACCAAAGCGTCGGACAACGGTCACTCCAATGAAATGCGACACCACAAAGCCTGCAAATTCCATCGCGACAAAAAATTAGAACATCACAACTAATAGAGCATATTTAAAACATTTAAACATGCATTCATTTATTTTTGCATCATGTAGGCAAAAAAACTAACAACATTAACAATATATTCATCATCGTCATCACATATTCATCATCATCATTATCACCTATTCGTCATAATCATTGATTCATCTCATCGAACCAAATTTTTTTTGCAAGATATGCAACATATAGCATCTCATCTAACCAATTTTTTTACTACCTATCTCACTATCTATCTAACTATCTACCTATCTAACTATCTATATAACTATCTATCTAACTATGTATCTAACTATCTAAATATCTATCTAAATACCTATCTAACTAGCTACAAAATTACTAAAAACACTAAAAAATACATAAAATTTTCACCTTCGAGAGGGCCGGCCGGAGTTCGGGCGGGGAGGCGCGGAGTCGGGGCGGGGAGGCCGGCGGGGGGTCGGGGCGGGGCGGCCGGCGGGGGGTCGGGGCGGGGCGGCCGGCGTGGGGTCGGGGCGGGGAGGCCGGAGGGGGGTCGGGGTGGGGCAACCGGAGGGGGGTCGGGGCGGCGCGGCGCGGGGTCGGGGCGGGGAGGCCGGAGGGGGTCGGGGCGGGGCGGCCGGCGCGGGGCCGGCGCAGGGCGCCGCGGAGTCGGGGCGGGGCGGCCGGCCCGGGGTCGGGGCGGGGAGGCGCGGACGGCGGCGGGCTTGGAGTCGAGGCGAGGCGGCCGGCCCGGGCTCGGGGCGGGGAGGCGGCGGCCGGCCCGGAGTGGGGGCGGGGCAGCCGGACCGGGGTCGGGGCGGGGAGGGCGTGCGGCGAAGGAGGTGGGCGGCGGCTGTAGGGGTCGGGGTCGGGTGCGGTGAGGGAGAGAAATGAGTGGAGGAGGAGGGTGGCCGAGGGGATAAGGTTGGCCCTATGCCGACGGCATGGCTGTCGGCATAGGCTCGGCCCACATGTCAGCAGCCCCGGGGGAGTGGATAACGTGGACATATGCCGACGGCCCGACCGTCGGCATAGATTGGAGGCCTATGCAAACCACAATTTTTTTAAAGAAATACTCCCACCTCGCCGAGGGAAAAGCAATTTGACATGTTTAAATTGTTCACTAATCCATATGTTATAAGCTCCGGTATTCATTAGACTTATATGAAGAAAACGGACAATTACTGTGAAACTTTCAGTGCCCGGGCAGCCGGCCCGGTGCCCGGGCACTAAAGGTTTCACAGTGATAGTACGTTTTCAATGATGAATACCGGAGTTTTTAATCAATTCAATTATTACATTTTTAGATTTTTAGTTTACCGTCTGTATGGGACCCGGTACCCGGTGCGACGCCCGTGACACCGGGACCCTGGGGGGTTAGGCGGTACGGGGGCCATGGGGGTAGCAATGCCACTGGAGCGTCGCACCGGGACTTCATACATGTCGTACAGTGTGCTGGCATGTCCGAAGAGGCGGCACGCGTCTCCGGGGTGTGCCCCCTCTCACGGACGGCGCCGCCGCCGGCACCTGGAGGGGGGAAACGGACGCATCGGGTCTACACGGAGGGGATCTTACTGTGGCTTTTGCCCGGATGTTGCTCCAAAGTGTTCCTATGGGCTGACCTAACACGACCGGGTGGAGAGTTCCATTGGTCAAAGCCCGTCCGTGCAAAGTCAAAGGGCTAGATCACGTGGTCAAACACTACAGGGTTAGGCGGGACGGGGGCCCTGGGGGGTAGCAATGCCACCGGAGCGTCGCACCGGGACCTCATACATGCGGGGTGTTGTGGTGGCATGTCCGAAGAGGCGGCACGCGTCTCCGGGGTGTGCCCCCCCCCCCTCACGGACGGCGCCGCCGCCGTCACCTGGAGGGGGGAAACGGACGCGTCGGGTCTACACGGAGGGGATCTTGCTGTGGGACTGGCCCGGATGTTGCTCCAAAGTGTTCCTATGGGTTGTGGCATTGCTACCCCCAGGGTCCCCGTCCCGCCTAACCCTGTAGCGTTAGACCACGAGATCTAGCCCTTTGACTTTACATGGACAGGCTTTGACCAGTGGAACTCTCCCCCCGGTTGTGTTAGGTCAGCCCATAGGAACACTTTGGAGCAACATCCGGGCCAAACCCACAGCAAGATCCCCTCCGTGGAGACCCTACGCGTCCGTTTCACCCCTCCAGGTGCTGGCGGCGGCGCCGTCCGTGAGGGGGGCCACACCCCGGAGACGCGTGCCGCCTCTTCGGACATGCCACCACACCACCCCGCATGTATGAGGGCCCGGTGCGACGCTCCGGTAGCATTGCTACCCCCAGGGCCCCCGTCCCGCCTAACCCTGTAGCGTTAGACCACGAGATCTAGCCCTTTGACTTTACACGGCGGGCTTTGACCAGTGGAACTCTCCCCCCGGTTGTGTTAGGTCAGCCCATAGGAACACTTTGGAGCAACATCCGGGCCATACCCACGGCAAGATCCCCTCCGTGGAGACCCTACGCGTCTATTTCACCCCTCCAGGTGCCGGCGGCGGCGCCGTCCGTGAGGGGGACCACACCCCGAAGACGCGTGCCGCCTCTGCAGACATGCCACGACACCACCTTGCATGTATGAGGGCCCGGTGGGACGATCCGGTGGCATTGCTACCCCCAGGGGCCCCGTCCCGCCTAACCCTGTAGTGTTAGACCACTAGATCTAGCCCTTTGACTTTACACGGACGGGCTTTGACCAGTGGAACTCTTCACCCGGTTGTGTTAGGTCAGCCCATAGGAACACTTTGGAGCAACATCCGGGCAAGACCCACAGCAAGATCCCCTCCGTGTAGACCCGACGCGTCCGTTTCCCCCCCTCCAGGTGCCGGCGGCGCCGCCGTCCGTGAGGGGGGGCACACCCCGGAGATGCGCGCCGCCTCTTTGGACATGGCACCATACCACCCCGCATGTATGAGGGCCCGGTGCGACGCTCCGGTGGTATTGCTATCCCCCCAGGGCCCCCGTCCCGCCTCTTCAGACATGGCACCACACCGCCCCGCATGTATGAGGGCCCGGTTAGACGGGACGGTGTACCTGGGGGGGTAGCAATGCCGCTAGGTGTTGCTTTGGGCCCTCCTACGGTTGTGGAAGCGTGGTGGCTGGCGCAGGCACCCGGCACGCAGCTCCGGGGTGTGCCCCCCCTCACCGACGTCGCTGTGGGGCACGGCGGCAGCAACGTCCGTGAGGGGGGCAATTGATATACCATCGGGGTATTTTTTTTGTTAGATAAGGCACATTTATGTTGTGAAAAAAACAGGAAAAAGTAAATAATATAAATAAAAAATTAAAAAATTAAAAAAATGAAAAATAGGGGTATGCCGACGGCAAGTACCTGCGCACACGGCCACGGATCGATGACGTGGCAAAGGGCGGGGATCGATGATGTGGCAACATCCATGGGCCACGCGTATGCCGACGGCCAGGCCGTCGGCATAGATTTGCCACCCCACGGACCGGCGAGCGACACGGATCGATGACGTGGCGGGCGACGCGGATCGATGACGTTGGGGCTATGCCGACGGCCGCCGTTAGCCGTCGGCGTAGACTGACGCCGTCAAAAGGTCGTTTCCGCCCGGGTAGCCGGGCCCACGTTCTATGCCGACGGGCTCCTCTATGCCGACGGCCGCCGTAGGCATATTTCTCGCGACGGCGACGGCTGAGCTTTGCCGACGGGGGCCGTCGGCATAGATGGATATACGCCGACGGCTTTTCTATGCCGACGGCTTGGGCTGGGCCGTCGGGATAGGCCAATCTATGCCGACGGGGCCGTCGGCATAGGTTCGGCCGTCGGCATCGCCAGTTATTTTGGTAGTGAGGACGCACGAAATTTTGTGGCACCGCACAACTTATGCCTTTTCGGTTTCTCTTACTCTCTTAGCAATGGACATGATTACATGGGGTTAAGTAGCCGGACTAACCCAGCCAAAACGCACCCACTAACCACTACCTTGCATGCACCCCACATAGTTCTGCATCGCATGGAACACACACTGCTACGCCACTAACGGCTTGACCCACTAATCACTCCAACACACACGCTTACAGGCTTGAGTACCTCCAAGTTTGCAACAAACATGAGCTTACCCACGACACACTTGACGCACGCCATAACTGATTGCGTCCGCTTCTTGCTCCACCGTTGATTTGCCACCGGACTTGGACGTTGTGACTCTACGGAGCTGTACCCATTTTGCTAACCAACACATCCATGCAGCAGACTACCTACTCATCACTAGCTTGTACACACACGTCATCTCATCTCTACGTGAGTGTATGGCCGCAGCCTAATGGTTGAGCATGTCTACGTGCATGACACTAAGTAAATGTAATGAAAAAACAAAACAACAAGGTTAACTCTAAGGACGTGTTTGGTTGCCCGCATGAGGCCCAGCCTGGCCCGGGCGGGAAGAATTTGGCCCGTTTGGTTTCCTGCATTCACTGTGCGGCCCGCATCGCACGAAGCTTAAAGCACGTCCAGCCCAGGCCCAGGGGCAACGCACGATTCGGCAGTAGCTCGCGAGCCGGGCCAGGGCGAGGCAGGGGAGGGCGACGCGCTTCTCCCCTCGTGCGAGCAGGGGAGATGGCGCGAGCTCGCCCGCGTCGCCGAAAAATCGGCGGGAGGATTTCGGCTCACCTCCCGCCGCTCCACCCCCTATTTAGCCCCTCCCTCACCGCCCCAACTCCCGCCACCATTCTTCCTCCGTTCACGCTCTCCCGCCGACGCGCATCGGTACCGACGAGCAGGTAAGCGGCGCATCTTCATCGGCCGGCTGTCCACGGCATCGGTCTTGCTCTACCGCCGGGCCTCGAGTGAAGTCTGAGACAAACCTTGTCTTTGTACGACCCGTCGGAATCGAACCCCCAACTCCTAATCCCTGAAATCAACACCCCCACCCCTCAAATCCCGGTCGTCACAGCCCTTAAGCCCGTTTAAGAGTGGGATCCGTGACGTGGCACCGCTGGCGGCAGGGTTTGGTGATTAATGGGGTCAGGTTGCTGAAAATAATTGTTCTTTGCCTTATCCCAATGTACCGCTGGTCCGCTGCTGCCGCTCACAGCCACTCATTCCACTGAGAGGGAGGATTCTGACCAGGTAAAATCCGCCGTTCAGGGTCGTGGCCGGCGGCAAGACCGGAGCTGTATAGCGTCGTCCGTCTCCGACGCTCTTCTTCGCCCGGAGCTGCCATGGTAGCCACACCCGTCTTCGGCGCGCTGGGGCCGTTGTCTCAGGCGTGCACCGCTCGCTCGCCTCAGGCGCGCTGCGCCACGCCCGGCCGTGGCCTTGGCTGCTGGCGGCAAGACGGTGGTCGTCGCAGCTAGTGCTGCCCACCTTCGGCGCACCCAACGGCAGGCCAAGGTTCTGGCTGACCCGCTCCCTGGGATATGGTGGATGGTGGAGCTGCTGCGCGTGCAGCCGGTGGCCGAGATTCCGCCGGAGGTCGCGCAGTCGTACTAGAAGATGCGAACACAATGCAAACTAAACAGGCAAAGGTGAGTAATTATTCATTGCTTAATCTACCTCTGTACTAGTAGCTATCTATTGAACTTTGAAGTATGCGAGCTATGCACTCTGCTTTTCAATCGCACACACTAGGGAAATCACAAATTGGTGAAAGCGCTTTTTAGTAAAAAAATCACAAGATATTTAGAGTCCTAGTTTTAGTGAAACCTGAAAATCACCTGAAGAGATCAAAACATTCTGCAAACATCACACAATATTCACAGGAGTAATAGCAAAATGTTGTTCTGTTCCTTTGGTATACAGTAATCTCTTACATTAGAGTTGGCAAAAAAGAGAACTTGTCAAAGGAGAAGTTTGATACATTAAAATTTAAAATAAACTTAGGTGGTACTCTATTAGTAGTGAACTTTGATTCTAAGTAAGATTGAGTTGATGTCTCTTTACTAAATCAACTCATGATGCTGATGTATAATTGCTTTCCCTCTTTATTTGTCAGCAACTAGAGCTCAAAAAGCTGCTATTGTGCTTCATTTGATAGCAAGTGGAGCTAAAAAATTCTGCTACTGTGCTTTATTTAACAGCAAGTTGAGCTAAAGATTTCTGTTATTGTGCTTCAGTTGACAGCAAGTGGAGCTAAAAAAATTCTGCTATTGTGCTTCATTTAACAGCAAGTAGAGCTAAACAATTCTGCTATTATGCTTCATTTAACAACAAGTAGAGCTAAAAAATTCTTCTGTTATGCTTTATGTAACAGCAAGAACATTTGCACTTTTTTATAGCAAGAAGAGTTCTAAAATTCTATTATGCTATTGTGCTTCATTTAACAGCAAGTAGAGCTCAAAAATTCTGCTATTATGCTTCATTTAACAGCAAGTAGAGCTCAATAATTCTTCTAGTATGCTTTATGTAACAGCAATAACATTTGCACTTTTTTATAGCAAGAAGAGTTCTAAAATTCAGCTATTAAACATAAACCACAGATAAGAGCAGAGGGAATGGATATTTTGACAGTAGCAGAAACACATATCCACTACAAAACCACAAGTCCACACATAACTAGTGATTTGAACTATTAATAGTAACTAGTACACACTGATAGTAGCATCCAAAAGGCAACTCCATGAGTAGTAGGTCATGCAGAGAGTGCTCTCATGTAGACAACTCCATCCACCATATGCTTTAGTAATTCCCACTAGCTGTAAAGAAGGCCATAAACCCAGTTTCTGAGCCTCTCCCTCTCCCAGTTCCTCCCACACTTCCTCTGCCATTGCCTCTCCCTCTAACTGCAGTTGTGCTACCTCTAGGGACATCATTGTTAGTTGTTGATGAACTTCTAGGAGGTCTAAACCTGGATGTTGTAGCTTGAGAGCTTGCTGCAGCTTGAGAGGGTGCTGCTTGAGATCTTGCTGCAGATTGAGACCTTGCTGCAGCTTGAGATCTTGTTGGGCATGAAGCTCTAGCTGCTGCTGCCTTGCTTGTAGATGCATCTGTCTGTGCTTGCTGCAAGGAAAACAGATCAGTCAAACAACAATTGCACTTTTTTTGTAAAAGACCAACACAGCATGAAAATAAAATTACCTCTGTTTCCCTCACTTTTCTCCCTCTCTTCCCAAGATATGACTTTGTTTTTTTGGTGTTATCTCCATTCTTTTTACAGGAAGTTTTGTTGTGCCCCTGACCACCACAACTTCCAGATGTGATCTGTATGCCATGCTTGCTCAGTTTCTTCCCCTTGGGTGCTTCCCCCTCTTCTCTCTTCCTATCATTGTTCTTTTTCCTGGCTCCTGGCATGGCAATGTAGCCAGGTGCTACTGGCCTAGGGTTTTGAGACACAGGCCAACTTTCTTCTCCTTCAACTGGTTGCAGGCAATGCTCATAATTTTTTTTGAAAGTATCAATGTAGTAGCACTTGTCAATGAAATCCTCTACTTTTCTTCCACTCTTATAGATAGCACAAATTGCATGACAACAAGGAAGGCCTGCAAGCTGAAAGTAACCACATGAGCAAGTCCATTTCTCAAGGTTAACAATGTACCTCATGCCTCTGCTATTCAAATGCTTCACCTCAAAACCATCCTTTCCATTCCAGAGCACCTCCAAGAACTGAGTTCTCTTGATATTGGCCTTAATCTTCTTGAAGATGTTTGGGCAAATTATGCCATTCCACTTCTCACTCTTGGTTTTCTGCTCTTGAACTCTAACCATCATTTTTTTCCTAATCTTTTCTTGCTGTGAAATAATGGGGTAGAACCTAGCTTCTATGATGGCATTGTTAAATGATTCACAAAGGTTGTTGTCAACTGACTCACAATTTGCTCCTATTGGAAAGAAAGCCCTAGCCCAATGCTTTGGGTCTGTCTTCATGATATCTTTTGCACCTTCTGGAGTTAGTTGAGCAAGCTTGGCCTTGTTGTAGTTGAAGTCTTCTCTGTTTGCAGACTTAGCAATTACCCAAAACCTTTTCTGCAATTTTTGATCTTTATGCTTCTTTCTCCAGTTAGCATAGATGTGCCTAGCACACATCCTATGCTCTGCCTTAGGCAGATAGTCTCTCATGCTGTTAATTAAGCCCTGTAGTAGACATAAGTATTTATTAGTAAAATAAAGTAGTAGGGCTAGGACTAGTACAATGAGACAAGACTAGGACCAGTACAGTGACACAAGGACTAGGACTACTACAATGAGTGACACAGTACATATCGAAAAAGGTTTAGTCGTGTCGACGGAGCGTCAAGTAGTCATGTGGCTAGGTACATGTCGAATGTCGACATGTACCTAGCCACATGACTACTTGACGCTCCGTCGACACGACTAAACCTTTTCGACATGTACCTAGCCATGACTACTTGACGCTCCGTCGACACGACTAAACCTTTTCAACAGTTGAATAAGGCAGTAAATAAATTTAACCTTTTGCTTATCAGAAATAAAGACCCATCCAGCTCCTTGATCGTTAATGTCCAAGTCTTTTATTAAAAGACCAATGAACCAGGCCCAACTCTCATTTGTCTCCTTCTCCACAACAGCCCAAGCTACTGGATACATTTGGTTGTTTGCATCCCTAGCTATTGCATCCAGTAGCTCACCTTGGCAGGCTCCCTTGAAGAAACAATCATATAGCCCAACCACTTTCCTACACCCAGCTTTAAACCCTTGCTTCATAGCATTGAAACATACATAGAATTGTTGAAAAATATTTTCTTCCTTCTCTTTTGGATCCAAGCAAACAGCCACAGTACTCCCAGGGTTGCTCCTAAGAAGTTCCAACTGATAATCAAACACCTTGTTGTACTCACTTTTCATACCACTCATCAGCTGGTCAAGTACAAGTTTTTTTGCTGCCTTGCACTTTGAAATGGACACATCAGCAAACATGTCTTTCATCACTGTGGCTTTCATACTACCAATCTTCCACAAAGGATTTGCCAGGATGAAGTGCTCATACCTTTTGGCAATGACCTTAGCAGTAACCAGTTTGTTGTCTCTGTTTTGTGCACATTGGTGTTCATCTTCAAATGTGATGATTTGAAACCTAGAACACCTGCTGGTCTTAGCTGCATACAACATCCAGGGACACCCAGGCCAATCACATTTTGCTCTAACTCTGGCCTCCTCTGACTTTAAAAATGAAATGCTTCTTTTGGTAGCAAGCCCATATCTCTTCATAGCTCTAGTCAATTGTTTCTTGCTTTTAAAAACCATTCCAAGACTAAAATGAGGAATGTCAGAGTCTGGGTTAAACCTCACAAACTGGCTCTTCCTCCTAACCATGTTGCCATCCTCATCCTCATCATAGGAGTAGTCTTCATCTGATGACTCAAACTCCATGTCCTCCACAACTTCCTCGACATTTGCTACCAAATCAATGGGCACGGCCCCTGTTGCATCTGCATCAGCCCACATCTTGGAATCTCCCATCTTTTTTCTAAATTTTCTTGCATGTTTTCTCATCTCAACAACCTCTGATTCTTCCCCACTATCATCAGTATGGGGCACATACTCATAGTCCTCTGAATCTGAACCATTTTCTGCCACTTTAGCAACTGAACCAGATATGTCTTGGGCTGCTTGACATGGTTGACTTACATTAAGAACTTGAGAACTCTGAGTAGGATAATCAACTCTCACATTTTGCTTCAATGGACTGTTTATCACCCGAGTAATCGCACCACCTACATCAGGAACAAATATATGCTCAATAATTTCTCCTGCAGTACCAGTCTGTTCAGTGGCATTGACATTATCATTGACTTCGGCACTACAATCTTCAGCTGTGATAACTGCATCAGGTTCTTCTTCACTGCCAATGTTCATCAGTTCATCAAGCTCATCCTCAAAATCTGACCCACTGTCTATTTCTCCTTGTTCTTCTTCTTCACCATTGTACTCCACATATATTTCACCAACTCCCCCCTCTGTAATGTAGTCAGACATCTTCATGCAGCCACCATCATCATGTAAAAAAAGCAATCCATTTACCAAATCTCTGCCAGGCAACTGGAAATAGTACTTCATGCTCTCCTTCACTGTCATATGATCTCCTAAAAACCCTTTCAGCTCCTGCAAAGAGAGCTTGTCCCGCTCAATCTTTGACATTCCAGTTTCTCCCCCAACATAATCTAGACTTGGACCAATTCGTATGAACTGACCCCCAAAGTGAAATCTAACATTCAAGATCTCTGCCGGGTCCATGATTTCAACAAGAAAACCGTACATTACAAGCAAAGCAACTAATGCATCAGTGATTGTCGGCCGATTCAAACACCCAAAAACCCCAACTTGATCTCACTGTAGAACCCTAAACCTAGCCCACAGAGAGGGGAAAAAAGGCCAAACGCAATAGAAGGAAGAACATCACGTACCTGATTCTACTCCGCTGGAGTGCTCGTCGGAGATGGCCGCGATCATCCGTCCTTCGCCATGGCCGCGGCGGAGAAGTTGACGCGTCAGGCTGCAGGGAAGGGAGGCGAGGGCGGGGGGAACAGAGAGCGACGGGGAGGCGGAGCTGGGCCGGCTCAACCAGATTTGGCCCGCGCCGCGACCAGTGGACCCACACCCCCAGGCTGACTCAGCAATCCCTGTTTGGGAATGGGCTTAAGGGCTGTGACGACCGGGATTTGAGAGGTGGGGGTGTCGATTTCAGGGATTAGGAGTTGGGGTTTCGATTCCGACGGGTCATACAAAGACAGGGTTTGTTTCAGACTTCACTCCCGGGCCTCCCCGCTCTGTGCGCTCAATCTCCGCAACGACGACCCGGGCCTGCCACGTCCTCGCTGAGTTCCGCGTCCCTCTCCTCGCTCGACCATCCATTCGTGCTGCCCTACCCTCTACGCGCGCGGTGCGCCTTGACGACGGATGCCTACGCGTGCTTCCTCTGGTCTCCATGGACTAAGGCCCCGGAGGTCATCTGCACTCGGGGCTGGAATGCAAAAAGGAAGGAAAAAGACCATGAAAGAGACACCCACCGGCTGCTGATTTGTGTGGAGGAATCCACCAGCCGGCCGCCGATTTGTTCGTCCAGTTCAACCTGGAGCTGAGCAAAGAGAGGAGGCCGAGTGTGTGTATCGGCCACGAGCCCATGAGTCTTCCCACCGTCTTAAACAAAATTATAATCGTGTTGCTTTGGGGCTTAGGCTAGTCATAGTGGGAGTAACTTAGGTAGAAACATAGCGCATTCCAAGAAAATTTTGCTTACTGTAACATAGCGTTTCTCGAGAAAGGATGAGTCTACAAGTTAATACTAAATGAAGCCATCTTTGCTTACGGTGACCCAGATGCAACATCGGGTTGAGCCCTGGAAAGGGCGCTGGCTGTCGAAGGCTGCTCGCGTGATCCTCAATATTAACTCCTCGCTTGCCAGCCTTCTTTGGTTCCTCATGAGCTTCTACAGCCTTCATGAGACGCTTCATCAGGAAATCGCCAAGTACCAATCCAGATTCTTCTGGGCTGGAAAGGGTGATAAGCAGAAGTACCATATGGTGAGCTGGCCCGATATTTGCAAACCCAAGGACCAGGGCGGTCTTGGGATTTTGTCCTCCCGGCGAATGAACATTGCTCTCCTGACCCGTTGGCTCTGGCGCATTGCTAATGGCGATGGAGGCCTTTGTCTCACCATCATCCGGAACAAGTACCTTCGGGGCCAGCCACTCGCATTCTGTCAACGCTCTGGCGGCTCCCAGTTTTGGCAGGCTGTCATCTAGCTGCTACCGGTACTCCGCATTGGCACGTCCATCTCGGTTGGTACTGGGTCCTCGACCCTGTTCTAGTTTGATCGGTGGATCGGCGACCTTCCCCTGGCCGCGCGATTTCCGGAGCTCTTCGCCATTGCGATAGACCCTCGGGTCTCTGTCGAGGCGGCCCTTATTGACTTAGGGCGCCTCGCCTTCCGCCGCCCCTTTGGCCCACCTGAAGTGGCCGCTTGGGATGCCCTCCTCCAGGACATCGCCCTCCTCCCGATGAACGTCGCCGACACCCCAGACGCCATCTCTTGGCGACTGGAGCCCTCCGGCTGCTTCTCCACCAAATCCCTCTACGCGGCCACCGCCCCCTCGACGGCCCCCGAGCCCTTTAGTTTGATTTGGGACATCCGCTTGCCCCTAAAGATCAGGATCTTCCTATGGCAATGGATCCGCTGCCGCCTCTAGTCCGGTGTGGAGGTCCTTAAGCGTAATGGACCTGGAGACGGGATTTGTCCCCTGTGCGGCACGGTGGAGGATGCGAACCACATCTTCTTCACTTGCTCCACGGCCTAGTTTCTATGGTCCTGTTTCTGCGAGACGGTCGGTGGCCAGTGGTGCAACACCAACTTCCCTGACCTGCTTGCGGAGATTCACGCCTCCCCCCTCGCTACCGCCATATTTGATGGCTATGCGTTGGGGTCCTTGCCTGGACGCTTTGGACCGTCCGCAATAAGCTTGTCATCCAGAAGGTGCCTCTTCGACGTGCTAGTGACACAATCTTTAAAATGTGTGGCTACTTGCAGCTTTGGCGGCCGCTTAGCCGCCCCCAGGACCGGGACGTCATCAACACTCTCCTCGCCGACCTTCGATCGATGGCCTTCCGCTTGGCGCCTCCGCTCCCCCCCCCCCCCCCCCCCCCCCGAGCCCGACTAGTTGCTCTTTGCACCCCGCGTGTGCTTTTTTTCTGGTTTTCAGGGCTTGTTGAGCTGTGCCCTCAGCATTAACCCTCGGATTCTCCCCTGTGTGAGACTGT
The DNA here is from genome assembly GCF_018294505.1 of Triticum aestivum. Classification (NCBI taxonomy): domain Eukaryota; kingdom Viridiplantae; phylum Streptophyta; class Magnoliopsida; order Poales; family Poaceae; genus Triticum; species Triticum aestivum. Next base: position 28,404,140 of record NC_057799.1, read on the forward strand.
TGTGTGTGTGTGTGTGTGTTTGAACCTTGTTGGATGTTTGGCTTGGTCGGTTGCTTTATAATATAAAGCGGGGCGAAAGCCTTTTTCGGTAATGAAGCCATCTATGACACTACTACTATGTTACTTTGCACTATGGAGGTAGTAACTTAGATTAGTGTCATATGCATGGGACGCAGAGTTTCTGCACCCGAGCTCAAATGAGCTCGGGTGAACAGTAAAATCAAAACTAAATAAAAAAATTCAAAAAAATCCAATTTTTTTGGGAGAAACATTGACAAAGTTTTAAGTGCTTGCAAAAATTCGTCGTGAAATCACATTCCTAGAAGGCGTGGCAAAAAAAACAAAATCGGTACTCTGAAAATGCTATTTTCAAAAGCATTTTGGAGCACTAAATTTGTTCTTTTTTGCCACGCCTTACAGGAATGTTATTTCATGATGAATTTTTGCAAGCACTTAGAACTTTTGTCAATGTATCTCCCAAAAAAAATTGGAATTTTTTGATTTTTGCAAGCACTCAATTCGTCGTGAACTTTTGTCAATGTTTCTCCCCACGTGGACACTACTATAAGTTACTCCCCACTATGACCAGCCTTACTACATCTACGTAGATATTCCATATAAAGCTACGTAAGAGTCTCCACGTGGGATGCCTGACCTATGTTTCTCCGTAGGTGTGCAATGTCATTTTCAGTGCGGTCCAATGCTTCGTTATGTGTGTGAAATGTCATTTTCAATGGGTCCTATGTACGTAATGCTTATCATGACCTTAATGGACTTTATTGTCCCTAAATGTTTCACCTATGCTTTTTGTAAATTTAATGGATGTAAAAAGTCGGTGTCACTGGATGTCTCACCTAATGATTTCCACAAATTTAATGGATGTGACATGTCAATGTCACTAGTAGGGTTGTGTGCATTTTGCTTCACCGTTTGTGTTGTTAGCATATCATAATAGAATTTATTTAGTTTGGTGTGTGAGAAAGATGATGGTGTATGTGTTTTTTATATATAACACATTGTTTTCGTGGGCCCTTTCTGAAGTTGAGATTTTGTGTTATCTGCTACTCAACCCACATGTATGTGGAAAAGTTTCTTGCGCTGGCAACCACATGTACTATATTATGTTACGGTTTCGTATGCTGATGATTCATTTTTGCCAGGTGATGAGAGGTTGCGCGAGACTCATGTGTTTTTATAGGCTGGTTGTTGCCGATTGATTTAGAAAACCAATGACACGGTCAAAATCATGAAGCAAATTCAAAATTGAACACCTCGATCAAAATCATTGACGCAGTCAAAATTCTGAACCTGATCCTAAATCGAACACCTCAATTGAATAACAATCATGAACCAAATTCAAAATAACCTTAATTAAAATCATTGACCCAGTCAAAACTGTAAACTTAGATTCAAAATTGAACACCTCAATTGAACGAGCGAGCTAAAATTAGGGTCCATAGTGTATTGTAGATAGTTTAGATGTTTCATTTAACATTTCTCCTCCTGTGAAGTGGCTTCCTCCTCCAGAGGGTTGGGTGAAGCGCAATACGGATGGTTCCTGGACTGATGATGGAAGGGCTGGTGCTGGTATGGTGCTTCACGATAATCTAGGCAATATTATTTACTCATCTTGCAGGGAGTTATTTTCATGCCGAGATGCCCTTGAAGCAGAATTATGCGCATGCATGGAGGGTTTATCCATTGCTATTCAGCGGACGGAACTTCCAGTTTGTATCGAGATGGATTCAATTATAGCGGTGAACATGTTGAAGGACAAGGACATTGACAGGTCAATCTATGCGTCTTTGGTGGCAGAGATAAAGTACTTGAAGTCTCTTCGAACGACTAGTATTGTTCATATCAAGCGTGGTCAAATTTTAATTAGTGACTTTTTAGCTAGTTTTGCTAGAACTGAGAGTAGAACTGTTGTCTGGTTGGGATCAGGACCCCCAGAAGTCATCAATTTATGTAAGCAGGATTGTACGTTTGATGCTTGATTATTATAAGTTTATCTGCAAAAAAAAATTAATGAAGAGTAAAATGCACTCTGACTATCTAATAAACCTGTTGGTGAAAGTTCTTTTACTTTGGTCACTGTATACTCGAGCAGTTGGTCGATGGGCACGTCATATACCGAATAGAAATCTGCGTCCGTCTGCCATTAACAACAATGAACCATCTGTGTTGATTTCATTAACAAGAATAAATGGAACTGCCTAACCATTGTGTCTGATTCGATAAGATGAATAGAACCTTGACCACATTAAGTCAGATTTGCTAATCGACGCATGTTCTGTCCAGATTATCTCAGTATGCTCCTTTGAGCACGTTCCTCTGCCTCGCTTCTTCTCTGACATTTCTCCACGCTGTCGGCCGTGCACATAATGGACTCTGTTTGTGCTCCAAAGCCTCGCCCGCCTCCACGTGCTCCGTCAGAGCTGCCATTATGCTCTGCGTACAGCAGAGCAGAGCGAGGTTGGATCAGCGTATTCTGTGTACAAGATCTTGCCATTATGCTCTGCGTATTCTGCAGTTCCTCCGTGCCCTCACTCTCGCCGCCATGAAAGCACCACAGGCCACGCCCTCCTCGATCATCCGCCAATGGACATCCTTGAGCCCAGCCTTCCGCCCCCATTCTTACATTTCCCCACATTGCCGTGCCGGCCGTCCACATTACGGACGCCGGCAGCGGCCCAGGCCGTCCACCTTCCACCAGTGAACGCACCTCGCCGCCGGCCCCCTATGGCGGCCTCCGCCTCACCTCGCGCGCGCAGGTCTCGCTCTGCCGCCGTGCCTCCCCGCTCTGCGCACTCAAGGTTGTCGACCTCTGCGACGATGACCCGGGACTGCCACGTTCTCGCCGAGTTCCACGTTCTCTCTACGCTCGACCACCCATTCCTGCCGCCCCACCCTCTACGCGCGCCTGGACGAAGACTGACGCTACGCCTACGCGTGCTTCCTCTGTTCTCCATGTACTACGGTCCCGGAGGTGATCTGCAATGCAGGCGCGCACAGAGCTGAGCACACCCGAGCTCAAAAGGCAGCGGCATCCAGAGGAAGCAGTGGCGCCGTGGCGGATCAACTATGAACTGTAGAATGGCCGACGCGCGCGTGTGCAACAGAGAAAAGGATCCATGAAAGAGACACCCACCGGCTGCTGATTTGTGTCGAGGAATCCACCGGCCGGCTGCTGATGAGTTTGTCCAGTTCAACCTGGAGGAGGCTGAGTGTGCGTATCGGCCACGAGCCCGTGAGTCTTCCCAGTGACTTAACAAAATTTGCAACCGTGTTGCTTTGGTAACTTTGTTATTCCACGTAAAGCTACGTAAGAACGCTGGGTTTGGCATGTTTTGATAATGGCACGGCCCCACCCTGCGAAATTCGGGCGACTATTGGTTGCTTTGACGGACTTCAAAGTGAGTGCTTTCTTCCTAGGTGTGGAATGTCATTTTCAGTGGGGTCCATATTCTCTATAGGTGTGAATGCCATTTTTAATGGGGGCCCAATATTCTCTGTAGGTGTGGAATGTCATTTTCGGTGAGGTCCAATATTCTTTATAGGTGTGAATGGCATTTTCAATGGAGTCCAATATTCTTTATAGGCGTGGAATGCCATTTTTAGTGGGGTTCAATATTTCCTATAGGTGTGAATTCATTTTCAGTGGGGTCTAATATTCTCTATCGATGTGAATTTCAATGTGATCCAATGCATCTTTATATGTGTGAAATGTCATTTTTAGCGGGCCATCCGATGATGAACATGACTTTAATGGACGGTCACTATCACTAAATGTTCCACCTAATGCATTTCATAAATTTAATGGATTCGAAGAGTCCATATCACTAGATAGCCCTGATGATTTCCATTTCTCAAAAATTTAATTGATTTGACAGGTCAATGTCATTAGATGTTCCATTTAATATTTCTCACAAATTTAATGAAGAGTAAAATGCACTTTGTGTGTTCAAATTTGTTGGCAAAAGTTCTTTTACTTTGGTCACTCTACATGCTGTCGGGGCCATGTATGTTCATTGTTTACATTTTGTGTATGTATTTTGTTGGCTTCACATGTTTGACCGGTCCACGCGTCTAGGTGGTAGAAAGCTCATCCAACCGTGATGTCCCCGCCCACCCCGCATCTATGGTATTTCATATTTGTGCTCACCTATCAATTTGGCAGTAGAGGAAGGGGGCGATTTGTGGCGGTCGATGTCGTTCACCCACGGAGGAGGTGGAGAGGCGGCGTAGCTGCCTTTCTGCACTGCCTGGAGGAAGCCGTGGTGGGCATCGTTCGTCGAAGCAAGGGCACTCAACCACCCGTTTACGGTAAGCCCTCTGCACTGTCCGCTTTCCCCCATTTCTTATGCAAATTCAAATATTTCTGCCATTTTAGTTAATTGGTTGCTGAGGGGAGAGAGTTAGAGTAGGAACATCAAGTAAGATTACGTAAGTGGTTACCTATATGTCGGATTATTGGTTGCTTTGACCGACTTAAAAGGGAGTGCTCCACATGGGATGCCTTTCTCCGTAGGTGTGGAATGTCATTTTCAATGGGTCCAAAATTCTCTATAGGTGTGAATGCCATTTTCAGTGGGGGTGTCCAATATTCTCTGTAGGTGTGGAATGTCATTTTCAGTCGGGTCCAACATTCTCTACATATGTGAATGCCAGTTTTAGTGGGGTCCAATATTCTCTATAGACGTGAAATACTATTTTCAGTGGGGTCCAATATTCTCAATAGGTCTGAATGTCATTTTCAATGGGGTCTAATATTCTCTATTGGTGTGAATGTAATTTTCAATGCGATCCAATGCATCTCTATATGTATGAAATGTCATTTTAGCGGGTTCTATCTAATGAGCAACATGACTTTAATGGTGTCACTAAATGTTCCACCTAATCTTTTCATAAATCTAATGGATGTGAAAAGTCCATGTCAGTGGATGGCCCACCTGATGATTTTCATTTTCAGAAATTTAATTGATTTGACAGGTCAATGTCATTAGATGTTCCATTTAATATTTCTCACAAATTTAATGAAAAGTAAAATGCACTTTGTGTGTCCAAATTTGTTGGTAAAAGTTCTTCTACTTTGGTCACTATACATGATGTCGGGGCCATGTATGGTTATTGTTTACGTGTTGTGCGTGTATTTTGTTGGCTTGACATGTTTGCCCATCCACGCGTCCAGATGGTAGAAAGCTCCTCCAACCGTGATGTCCTCCGCAAAAGCAACCAAAGAGATGAACCACTGAGAAGTTGGGCTCACTAAAAATGATTACTTAATTTCTTCTTGAGACCATTATAATATATCGTGAGGCAAAGGTATAATACACACTATGGCATATTGTTAAAGGCTTATATGATTTGATCTTTGAGTCTACTTAAGAGTCGTCACATGTTATTAGGCACCGCTACCAACTACTTGTTGCAATGATGTTTCTAAGTTCCGACCATGTAAAAGTATGATAAAACCTAAAGGGACGCGCACTTTGGAGTTGGAACACACTACTGATTTGATCAATTAATTAGTGGACCTCTAATGTAGAGAAGTGGTGAAGTGAGCCTTACTCAGATGGTTAGGTTTTTTATGGTGGAACCAACCCGCCAGGGTTCAAGTCCTAGACTTAGACATTGGTGCTCGCATTCTCCTGAATTTATTTCAGGCTTTTCGGCAATGCCCATTCAATGGGAGAACACGTTCCCATCGACTACGGAGGCGTCTGTGGTGACTTTGTCAATCTTAAGATGATGTGTCGACTCAATTTCTTGGAGGTTCTCACATGGGTAGGGATGCGTGTGTGCATTCAAAGGAGTGAGTGTAAGTTTGTTTGTATGAGCGTCTACGTCTGTACTGTGTTAAAAAATGTAGAGAACTGGTATGGGAGTTCATGGTATGCACTATTGCTTATGAAGTTAAGCAAACTTGTATGACAAGTTGTTGCCGTGTGTGCGCCAAGAAAACTTGTGTAACAAGTTAGCTTGCACAACAAGCTACTGCCATGTGGATGGCATGTTGACTAAGTTAGCTAGAGATCTTCGCTTGAAGAGATTTCAATCCTATCAGCTCGTTGTAGCCGCAGCGGACGAAGAGGAACTCTTTGTGTATGACGCACACGAAGAGCTACTCTTCGTATCTGATGTGGACAGAGATCCTCTCTTCATTGCGGCAGCGTACGAAGATCTCTCTTCGTGACCATAATGGACAAGGAGTCCATTGACAGACCAAACTCGCCACCGCCATCTTTAGCCGTCGTGACTTAGGGACATGGAATTTCACAGTGCCAAGAAAAGGTAGGGACACGTTTGGTAGACTACATGGATTTGGGGCACTTTGCATCTATTGCCTGACACATCCTGGCTGAGTGAAGAAAGGATAAAACCCATATTCTGCACATAGTTTGTTTGCCTGCATCCCCTCTAGACTGGCTACGTAGAAACGCACGCATGGTGTTTGGTTGCAAGCATGTTCTAGGCAGATGCAGAGCGTTGGTATTTGGTTACATGCAACACGTGGCTGGTAACCTTTCATTGGAATGATGAGGTTACCAACACACAATCATGCACAACATAGATAAACATGCATAGCATAGACCCATAAACTAGAGTCTTACACACACAGGGGGGCACTTAAACGAGTAACAGTTGTGGAAAAGTCTTGAACATCCTACGTAAAAGTCTTACAGGTGCAGAGATAACTTTCTAAAGATCCATGGCAAATGCGTCGTCATGCCTCTTGCACTTAGTCGCCACCTCGACGCCATTGTCGCTGAAGACTATCGCCTTTAGTGTGTTGTGGGTCCCCAACTTGAAGGTGACGAGGTATCCGATCCTGATATGGTGAGCAATGGCAAAGCAGGCCCAACCCTTATCAAGGGTCAGCTTGCCGTTGATCATCTGAACTATCACCCTCCAGGCACAGACGGTGTTCGTCCTCGGTAGAAAATCCCCTGGGACGGTGGTCAAGCACTTGGTGAACTGCTCCAACTTGGGTGCAAGGATTACCTTGTAGAAGTGGCTTCGGCTGGCGTCCTCATGGAAATGGCCTTAGTTCTTCGGCCTCTTGGCGGTGCTACTGAGGTCCACTACTGCCTCGACCTTCATGTCGGACTCAACCTCCTTGCCTTTTGAGGAGTTCCCTGAAACACCATTGTTGATCTGCATCGAACATATGAACAAGAGGGAAAAATGTAATCCACATACGAATAACAATAATGGAGGTATGCAGAAAATCTACCACACTTCATCTTTAACATTCATTCATCCCACTCACCTAACCCACTGCTTAGACCTCCAAAGCCCATATTTATCTACCTCCACACTATATCTTGACCCATCTCTCTATCTGTGTCTTCTACCGTCTCCTCTTCCATAGCTCTATCTGTCTCACCACCACCTGATATATCTCCAACGTATCTATAATTTATGAAGTATTCATGTCATATTTATAACAATTTTATATGGTTTTGGTGTGATTTGAATGGAACTAGCCCGGACTGACGTTGTTTTCAGTAGAACTACCTTGGTGTTGTTTTTTATGCAGAAATAAAAGTTTTCGGAATGGGCTAAAAATTTATGGTGATTTTTGTGGACCAAAAGAGACTCCCAAAGCTTCCAGGAAGGACCAGAAGCCTCACGAGGAAGCGACAAGACTGGGGGCGTGCCCTCCCCCCAGGGCACGTGAACCCAAGACAAAAAATTCCTATAAATACCAAAAACCTTAGAAAGAAACCAAGAACTTCCACTCCGCCGCTGCAAGCCTCTGTACGGAAGCGTTCTCATCTGGAGACCTTCTCTGGCACCCTGTCAGAGGGGGAAATCATCACCGGAGGCCATCTTCATCACCCCGGCAGCCACCATGACAATGAGGGAGTAGTTCACCCTTGGGGCTGATGGTATGCACCAGTAGCTATGTGTTTGATCTCTCTCTCTCTCTCTCTCTCGTGTTCTTGATTTGGCACGATCTTGATGTACCGCGAGCTTTGTTAATATAGTTGGATCATAAGGTGTTTCTCCCTCTCTATCTTGTTGTGATGAATTGAGTTTTTATCTTTGAGGTTTCACTATTATCGGATTGAATACTTTTATGGATTTGAGAACACTTGATGTATGTCTTTCATATGAACACCCATGGTGGCAATGGTGTATTATATTGATTCACTTGATGTATGTTTTGGCAGTCAACTCGTGGATTCCCGAGGTGACATTGGGTAATCTATGCATAGGGGTTCATGCACGTTTTCGTCCTACTTTCTCCGATAGAAATATTGGTGCACTCTTTGAAGTTCTTTGTGTTGGATTGAATATTATGAATCTGAAGTTGTTTGATGCATCTCGAATAATCAACTCACGGATACTTGTGGTGACATTGGAGTATCTAGGTGACATTAGAGTTGGTTGATGTGTATCATATGGTGTTATTTTAGTACGAACTCTAGGGCTGTTTGTGACACTTATGGCTCAATAGATTGATCGGAAAAGATAACTTTGAGGTGGTTTCATACCCTACAACAATTTCTTCTTATGTTCTCTGCTTGATAAGAACTTTGGAGTGATTCTTTGTCGCATGTTGAGGGATTGTTATATGATTTAATTATGTTAGCACTATTCTTGGCAGCTTTCCCTTGCACATACCTGGGCCTGCCCTTGTCTATGTACTATTTAAAAGATCTCTCGTGGTCTCTTAATCCTAGTCATTTAACGAGTTGACAGGAGGCTATTTGGGTGCTTAGCCACTTTTCTCTCTTGGGGAGGTCATCTAATCATGATCAATTCAGTTTTGTCTGCTATTCCAAACTACTACATGGCATGTTTTTTGTGGCCAAAGGAGTCCCTAGAGAAATTAGAGAACTAGTTGAGAGCTTTCCTCTGGCAGGGTAAGAGTTATGTACATGGTAGTGATATCTCCTTTTTGTTGACCCGGTATTGGAACTAAAAAGAGTATCCCGCACCTATTTCCCCAGAGGTGACCCTATGTTATCGAACCCACGAGAGGAAGATTCCCTTGAAGCGATGGTCTCTAGCAAGCTTTTGCTAAAGTGTCAAATCCAGCTTTTGATCGGATCAGCAAGAAAATAGTCATTCAAACACTTATAATAAAAAGAAGGTACGAGGATGAGGTCGTAATGCTTACAACCATGTATTGGTGTTGGGATAAAAATGTTATTAGTTTGTGCTCGGGAAGTAACCCATCAAGAGGTGCTTGCTTCGTTTGGAATGGGGGATGTGTCCAAATAACATCCTGACTTGCACGAGTCATGCATCAAGAATCAGTTGCCCTATCCATCTCGCGAGGTTGCCCGATAATTAAGATAATAATATCAGACAAAAGCTTTGGGTGTTCAATGACTACACCTCATGTATCCCCAAGGATATGATCCATGTTACCCTACCGAACCTTACTGTCACCGGTGTTCGGTAAAACACTTCACCGTCCCCTTGCTCCTAGCCTCACCGGTGCTCGATCTCCATGATCTTGGGTACCTCCAGGGATGAAGATCGCGGACAAGACAAGAGAATCTTCAAGATGCAACTTTATTTTACACATACAAGACGTTGTGTCAAAGGCTTCCATTGATCCCTTCACCAGATACCTGGGGATGCAAGGCTCATGCCTCACCCCATACCTCACTGGACTACTCACACATGGAGATCAGATCGCGAGAAGAAATCATTGAAGAACACATCTTGAGATTAATTGATTGCAATATGTCTTACAATAGATGCCTTATGCAATGCACGATTACAAGTATCAACTAGATGAGAGAGGGCTATGGTGGTGGAGATGGCTATGGAGATGGTGGTGGCTAGGGTCTGCGGGATGAAGATGATGAATGGGTTGTGGCTTCTGTGCTCTGTGCTCCTCCCCTCGTTCACATTTCGATGGGGTCCCTTCAACGGAAGTTGTTGGGCTGGACGACCTGCCTCGGAATCCATGCCATACGGGCTTGCGCCGGTATGGAACTTCGTCTTTTGTATTGTTTCTTCGCAGACGTCTCCAGATAATTCCTTCCTCCTCCATTCTTCTTCCATTCCATTTCCACACGTGATTTCTTCCCTTTTTAGCCCATTTCCCGTGGAAACACATCAAAGAGAGGATTTGTGAAATGCTTTGCATTCATTAGTCATTAGTACCAATATCGGAACGAATATCTCTCTTTTAGTGAAATATCTCGGTTTAAACAAGGTTGAAATGAGTGTAAAAATATCACTCATCAGGTAGCCACTTCACCTTGTTGCTTGGGAGCAAGTAATCACATCCAGAGAGGAGGGAGGTCTTGGCATTAGGGATCTCAAAGCCCACAACATTGCTTTGATATGCAAATTTGCGGCATGCATTCTAGCTACAAGCGAGTAACCTACCATGTTAGCAGTGGTTTGCGCAGCGACATTGCTAGCGAAGAATCACTAGCCTCACATCAAACAGCTATACTGTTGTTTGGAGAACTATAAAGTCATGCATCTCATTGGTTTCACAATCTTCCTCATGCTTGCTTGGCAATGGATCAACAATTTCCTTCTGGCATGACAAATGGTCCCCCTTGGGGAGGTTATACCTGGCTTTTCTCACACTTTACTCCTTCGATAGAGACACTGGATGTACCATCTCCTCCCAGTATGTTCAAGGGCAGTGGGAACTCAAGCTACATCTGAATCTGTCTGTGCAAGCCACCGGAGAACTTGATGAGTTGTTGCCCTGCCTAGATGCCTGTCGACCAAACAACGGTCTGCAGGATAAACGTGTATTTGCCATCACCCAACAAACTTTAATCACTCACCACTCACCATTTTTAAAACCTTCTAACCTTCCGAGGGGTTTCATGGGGAGTATGTTGCATATGTTTGGAAGGATATAATCCCTTTGAAGCATAGGATTTTTTTTGTGGCTTGCTATCAGAGGATGTCTAAACACTAGTGATAACATGGTACGTAAACACTGGAACACTGTCTCTCTGGTTTCAGACGGTGATTTCTGCCAGCTACCGAAACAATCACCCACATCATCCTGCATTGTCGGCATAGTCATCATCTTTGGGATAAGCTTGGTGTTGCACCCTTGGCAACAAGCGCCACTGATATTGCCGACTTTGTAACTATTGTAAGTCCAACATCAGCTCTCGGACAGTTGTTGTGTATGTTGTTGGCTTCTTGTGCCGTCTCAGCCTCACAGGCTAGGAATGACCGTACGTTCAATAACAACTTCTGCCCCCCCCCCCCAGGTTCTTCCTGATCAACACGGCGGATTTGCTTATTTTGTGGAGTCACAGGGCACAAAGTCCACTAGACAAAGCTGAGCTAATGACATGTGGGCCACAAGATTTCAGGCTTGATTGCTTTGGTTGTATAATTATCTCCTCCTCCTCTTTTTCCCTTCTTCCATGGATCTCTGCTCACTAGAACAGTTTGGAAGCCTTTTGTTTCCAACAAACCCATGTAATTTACCTCTGGCCGTCCGAGCTCTAGCTCGTTTTGAATGCATAAGGCAGACAATTGTTTGCCTTTTACTTTCATTTTTTTATTTTGTTGTGTTAGCATGGTTATTTTTATGCTTTCCATTTGTATTTATTATGTGGCCTTGATGCACTTCTATTCATGAAACAATGGTGTAGATGCACGAGCATCTTGCATAATTCCATAGATGAATCTAAAGAAAAGACAAATCAGCAAATGCTTAGTTGATTTACATCAAAATTTGTATTCTACTTAATGTGCATGACAAGTACTGTTAACATTTATATTATCGTACATTGAGATATGTTGGTAGCTGAATTTTCCAGACTCATTGGTTCATTCTTTTGAAGGCCGGGGTGGAACATGGGATGGGATCCCTTGGTTTGGTATAAGATGGCGGTACATTGATCCATTTCCCAAAGGTGAGCGTGAAGCATGGGATCTCATGCTCATTCCAAGATGATGGTGCAGAGAATCGATGGGGAGCAGAGTTAGCATGAAGTGAGGAAGAGGACAACACGACTATGCGGAAGAAAGCCGAAGGAGCGTGCAAATGTAAAAAAACCGAAGGAGCGTGCATGAAAAACAAAGATAGGCGGGACCGTGTTGTGCTGAACTGATTATAGTGCTTTGATTTACTTGTTTAGTCAAAAATAAAAGTAAAAATGAACTTTGAGCTTATTTTCTATTCAAGGTTATGTTTTGTACTCGGTGCCATCTTTTAGTCGAAAATTTGTGATCTTGAGGACCAAATTCTATTGAGGATTCAGTTGTGCACTAGATACCATTTTTCAAGGACTTGATGTGTGACGATTGGTTTCTTTGGATGATTTGTGTTGTACAACAGTCCACCATCTTTTGTTTTCTTGTGAATTGGTTCTAGAGCTCAAGCTACTTAGCGATTATCTTGAGTCATGTGCAGAATATATATCCTTCTACCATTTTGGAACCACAGTGTAGAAACATATTTGAGTCATCCTTAAGATCCTTTTGCTTGCCATGCTTGTGCAATAATAACATGATCCCTTGTGAAGATCACCAACTCTTGCTAAACGACCTGTACAGTAAAGCAGGACACAACTCTCACTATCTAGAAGACTAGGAAGGTAGCTACGCATAGTGTTTTCAGGGCTGCTAAAACATCGTGTCTTCGTCAAATAACGGTGCCTTAACACTGAGCTATTAAAATGGATTAGGAGACAATGCTCTACTTCATTTGTAAGTCGGTAATTTGCATGGTAGTTAGGCAGGAGATACAATACAAGCTGCTGATTCAAGCTAGCTACTGACCACTCTACATCACAAGTCCTAAACAATGACTCTTATATCATTCATCAGGGCATCTTCATTTCAGTTACCAGTCGCTGCTATCCTCTTGATTCGTTGGACCAAATGATCAGGAAGAACTAGATAGTATCTTCTTTCTGCACTTCCCTGCAATTTAAGAAATGCAAGAAATTAAAATCTGTGGTGCTTGGAATTGCACTTTCTTTTCAGAGGCAAGTCTTACCGTGTATGATTTCCGCAGATTTCTCCACTTATCCTACAAAAGTAAACAAAATTATAGATTGTATCAGTAGCGGACCTAGGGAAAGACAATCAACATAAGACAAATATACTAAACATAAACCTTAATATTAGTCGTAGTTCGATGTGACATTGGAAAATATTTCTTCTTTATCGCAGACCATCGTCGACCCCCAAATTCTTCAAGACCATCAACTAGTGTAGTCACCTCATCGGTTCTCCAATGGGGCCCATTTGTTCTGAGTCCACGGTTTCGGCCTTCACTTGCAGAAGGTGCATCCCGGAGGCAGGACGTGCCCTGTTCAAACAACCAATGATATAGACTTCATTGGATGTAGTCCATTGATGGATTAACTATAAATGAAAATTCTAAACTCAAAAGGGTGCGCAATATATAGAAAAATGCTACATGCATGTGTAAGTAATTTGTTGAATTTCTACATGAGAAGGTATATACACATGACTTTTACCCCAAAGTGGTCACCCAAAAACCAGCCCTGGTCCGTGCATAATGGTATTCTTCGCTTGCGAGGGCCTCTCTTGCACCTCCGACCGCTCTCCGGCAGTGGCAGCTGGATCCTCGTCGTGAGTCAAGTTTTTCTCAATCATATAAGCAGAAGGACCGAGTGGAGCTGCAAGAAAAACTTCATCCACCGGTTCCAAAGTTGGAACTAGTAGAATCCATGACAATTTTAAGTGCTATAATGCAACATTACTGCTGGATCTTTTATAGCACACACAGTACCTATCATGTCTACCGTCGAGGCGGCAGAGGGCCCCACCCTCTCCGGCGATGTGACTGGCACCGCGTCATGAGTCAAGTTGGCGTCCATCATAAAAGTAGGAGGACCGAATGAAGCTGCAAGTTGGCCTCCATTGATTCGAAAATCTGAAACCATAGATATAGATAGTTAGATACAGTTGTTTCCTTGTGTATAGCAAACAAAGAAGAAGAAAATACAGTTGTTTCCTTGTGTAGCAAAATTCAGATAGCAGTAAACTAGCTAGCATCATACCTTCAAACAATTGGTTCAGATCATCCTCAGTCTCAGCTCAGGCTCCTTTGATGATGAACATGGTCTCGTAAAATTCTGTGCCCATCTGACAGCAAGAACAACGAAATGTATGTTAAATTAACATCAGGGTTTTGGCGTATGGTTTCAATGAGCCAGACTTGCTAAAATCGAGTGAGCTTTGTATACAGATTTGGCGTATTTTGTATACAGAATTTGTCGTGTGCTCTGCATATAGAGTGCAGGCGGCGATTTCCCCACCCTGCCACCCGCCTCGCTTCTTCCCTGACATTTCCGGCCGTGCACCGCGGACGCCGGCGCTGGCCTCTGTTTCTGCTCCAATGCCTACTCCTTCACCTCTTCCGTCAGACTTGCTAAGATCGAGCGAGCAAGAGTGCAGTTCCTCCGTCACCGCCATGGAAGCACCACAGTCCACAGACCACAGTCACCACACCCTCCTCGATCATCCTTGAACCCAGCCTTCTGCCCCCTTCTTCTCTGAAATTTCTCCGCACTGCCGTACCGGCCGTCCGCCGTCCATCGCGGCCGGCCGGCCGCACAGGTCGTCCACCTTCCCGCACTGAACGCACCTGACCGCCAGCCCCCGACGGCCGCCTCCGCCTCGCCCACCTCCACCTCGTCGGCGAGCTCGGCCACGGTCATCTCGCGCGCGCAGATCTTCCTCCGCCGCCTGCCTCCCCGCTCTGCCCGCTCAACGTTGTCGACCTCCGCGACGACGTACGACTCGGGCCTGCCGTCGTAGCCCACCCGTCCGTGCCCACCCCTGTACGCGCAGCTCCACCACAGACGCTACGCGTGCTTCCTCTGTTCCTCATGGACTACGGTCCCGGAGGCGCGCACTGAGCTGAGCACACCGAGCTCAAATGGCAGCGGCATCCAGAGGAAGGGGTGGCCATTCAACTATGAACTAGAGAATGCCCGGCGCGCGCGTGTGCAACAGAGAAGGAACCAAGATGAACAGCAAAAATGAGGAAAAGAACCATGAAAGAGACACCCACCGCCGCTTATTTGTGCTGAGGAATCCACCCGCCGCTGCTGAGGAGTTCGTGGAGTTCAACCTGGAGCTGAGGAAAGAGAGGAGGCTGAGGGTCACGAGAGCCCGGGAGTCTTCCCCGCGACTTGAAAATAATTGCAACCGTGTTGCTTTGAGCACTGAAAAGTGGAGTGCTCCACATGGGATGCCTTGGCCCATGCTTCGTAGGTGTGGAATGTCATTTTCAGCGGGGTCCAATGTTTTTTGATAGGTGTGAAATATTATTTTCGGTGGGGTCCAATGCTTCTCTATAGGTGTGGAATGTCATTTTTCAGTGGGGTCCAATGCTTCTTGATAAGCGTGACATATCATTTTCGATGTGGTCCAATGCTTCTCTATAGATGTAAAATGTCATTTTCGGTAGGGTCTTATCTAATGCTTATCATGACTTTGATATGTGTCACTGTCATAAATATTTCACTGAATTTAATGGATGTGACAAGTCGGCGTCAAATGGTGCCCCACCTAATGATTCCAATAAATTTAATGGATGTGACATGTCAATGTCATTAGATGTTTTCCCACAAAAAAATGTCATAGATGTTCTATTTAATATTTCTCAAAAATTTAGAAGAGCAAAATGCACTATGAGTACCTAAACTTGTTGATAAAAGTTTTTTCTTACTTTGGTCACTGTACTTGGGAGAAGATGACTTGCAGTCAATGTACATGTTGTGGGGGGCATATATGGTCACTGTTTACGTTTTGTGTACGTGTTTTGCTGGTTTGGCATGTTTTCAACTGTCCACACGTCTAGGTGGCAGGAAGTTCATCTAATCTGGTATTTTAGATTTGTGACCACCTATCAAGTTGGGAGTAGAGGAAGGCAAGCGATTGGGGTGCCCGACGTCAGTCACCCGTTGAGGAGGTGGAGAGGCGGTGTAGCAGCCCTTCTCCACTGCCTGGAAGAAGTCGCGATGGTCGTCATTTGTCGGCTCGAGGGCACTCCACCACCCGTTTACGGTAAGCCCTGTGGCCTCTCCCCTCCCCTGGTGGCCCCTTACGCAAATTCGCAGATTTTTGTCATTCTTTAATTTTTTTTATTGATGATTTAGTCGTCTTTAAGGGAGCAGTGTTGATCGAAAACTAGTTTAGATGAAGAAGGTATTCGGTTAGGGGTTTGTTAGGGTTCTGGTAAGGATTCGTTCGATGTTGTGCTATGGTTTAGGCTAATTTAGGTTCAAACCCACGAATCTATACAACATATCTATTATATATAAAAAGTAATTTACGGGCTACCCAGGATTAAGATAATTATGCTAGAAAATCTCACAAAAATTAGAAATATCTAACCATTAATCTGGTGGGTCCTATTTAATGAACGAAGCATGGCCAATGGATCTTCGTTCCATACCTTAAAAAATCTATCTCTGAAAAAGCTATGCATCCGGGCTCCGCACTAACTTTCTGAAGTGCTCGGCGACGCCAATCCAATGCGCCCCGGAGGTTTCGACCACTATCGCTGCCATGCTTTCTTGTAGCGTGACCACTTTTCCCATCCCCTACCTCGGGCTACCCTTATCGATCCGCAAGACCCATGCAACGGCGCTCCTCCCGCTTGTGGACCGCTTGATCAAAAAGCTTGCAACTTGGAAAGCTACTCTACTCTCGCTGGCTGAGAGACTGGCCCTTGTTCGAGATGTGCTCATGGCCATGCCCGGACACATCCTGCTCGCCATGTCCATAAACCCTCCAATCCTCAAGAAGATCACCAGGGTGGTCCGCGACTTCCTGTGGCACGGGCGCAAGGACACCAAGGCCGGCTGCTGCCTTGTCAGCTGGCCGAAGATCTCCCGGCCGTTGAAGCTCGGCGGGCTTGCTGTGCATGACCTCCACCGCACTGGGATCGCGTTGCGGGCGCGTTGGCTTTGGCTGCAGGCCACCGATCCCGATCGCCCATGGATTCACCTACCGCTTCCCAGGGACGAGGAGACAAGACAGTTTTTTCACGCTTCCACGACCTGGACCTTGGGCGATGGCCGGTCTTGCCAGTTCTGGTCCGATCATTGGCTGCATGGTCAGACCATTGCCGAAATTGCGCCGGCTTTGCTGCTTCACATCCCGCGCAGGCGCAGACGCAGCAGATCAGTGCGTGACGGGCTCATGGACCGGACCTGGATCCGCGATATCCATGGCTCTCTGGGACCGGCCGCCATGATCGAGTACTTTGATCTTTGGCGGCGTATTCAGCAGGTCCAACTCTCTGACATGCCCGACAAAATCTCCTGGAAGTGGACTCAAAGCGGGAAATATTCAGCTTCTTCGGCCTACAAAGCCCTCTTCCTAGGCTCCACCACCGCGCCTAGCTGGCGGCCCATCTGGCGGTGCTGGGGGCCGTCGAACGCCAAGTTTTTTCTTTGGCTAGTTTCGCTGGACCGCTGTTGGTCTGCAGAACGTAGAGCGCGCCACGGCCTGCCCCACGATCCCCATTCCAAGCTGTGTGACCAAGAGTTCGAGACCATGGATCACTTGCTTGTTCAATGTGTCTTCTCAAGGATCACTTGGCACGAGATCTTATCCTGGTGTCGCCTTCCGGTGCCCCTGCCCGAGGCCAACTCGTCTTTCTTCGCATGGTGGTTCGCCTCATTGGCTGCTTCTCCGGCAAGCCTGAGGAAAGGCCTCAACTCCCTTGTAGCTCTCACCGCTTGGAGCATCTGGAAGCATCGCAATGCCGCTCTCTTCGACGACCTCCGACCATCTACCGACGCCCTTGTTCACACCATCAAGGAGGAGGCCCGGCTTTGGTCCAGAGCCGGCGCCCTAGGCTTAGCATCTATTATCCCTGTCACCTAGATCGTGTGTACAAAGGCTGAGCATCCTCCCTTATGCTCGCGCCGCACTCCTGAGAACGCCGTTCAGTCTACGCCCCCTGAGTGCTACCCTGTACTTCTCCTTTCCACCTATCAATGAAATGATACGCAACCTTGCGTATTCACGAAAAAAAAGCTATGCATGGACCATGTTGTATTGAGTCATTGGCACGTATGTTCAAAAAAAAGAGTCATTGGCACGTACCGCAAACTAACTTTAGGACCCGCTAAAAAAATACTAACTTTTGGTCAGTATATCCCTCAAAAAAACTTTGGGGCAGTATATTTGAAGAAAAAAAAACTGGACATGAGACGTGCTAAGACCGAACTGTGTATTGAGTTGGTCATTGGCACGTACCACAAACTAATTTTGTAACTGTTTATACCCCTAAAATAAGTTGTATATTTGTAAGAAAAAAACCCAATCAGGAGACGTCCATGCATTAATCTTGCCGCTTTAAAATTAAACCCGAATAGATTTGAAAAAAAATTAACCCAAACAGGAGACGTCCATGCATTAATCTTGCCGCTTTAAATTTAATTTAGCGATCGTCGTTCCTTTTTTTATAGCTTCCATCATCCTTCCGTTGGTACGTTTGGATCCGATATGATTTGAAGAAAAAAGCCAACAGGAGGCCCATATCACTACAGCTGAGCATGCGTGACACTGTTCTCTGGCTGCACCGGTGTTCCCATACTGCCACGTATGTAAATCCAGCTGAGCACGAATGCATATTTA
This sequence comes from Triticum aestivum, assembly GCF_018294505.1. Taxonomy (NCBI): domain Eukaryota; kingdom Viridiplantae; phylum Streptophyta; class Magnoliopsida; order Poales; family Poaceae; genus Triticum; species Triticum aestivum. The sequence continues at coordinate 28,422,734 of NC_057799.1, forward strand.
TTTATAACAAGAAAACGTATGCGTGCATGTAATGATTAGTTGATCGATCTAATTATAGATACTGCAAAGTAAAATAGTGTTTACTTTTTGTCACTGTGCCAATGTGCTTCCTAGGCTGAGTTAATCGGAGCTTAATGTCATCGTTAACTTCTATTCTGCCTCTTCGTTGGTTTAGATTATGTAATTGTCGTGTCCGCCCAAAAACCCAGGGATCCACTGTAGGATATGATGACGTGGCATCAAAGGGTGGCCTGTACTTAGGTTTTCTATTTCTTGATAAATGACCCAGCTAAAGTCAAACAAATCGTCTGGTCATATGTATGGTCGTTGTTTCCAGTACTCACTAGATGCCTTGATTTTTCACTTAAGCAGTGCTGGAATCAGTTGTAGGAAAACAGAAGACTGTTCGTCTTGCAACTAGCAACAACCACTACTATTTCAAAATGGTCAAGGTGGAATTATTGTGTCATCGTGCCAATTAGATAGAACGTAAAAGGTTCACGTATTCTCAAATTCCATAGTACATGTCTATTCGAGTGAGATATGTACATACTTGACTATTCATATATGTTTCATATTGAAAGCAAGTGTCACGTAGTCTGTGTGCTAAAAATAAATTAACAATACCATATTATGGAGAATTATCCATAAAAAGGTATAAAACTGGAATGAGTTTCATAAAAACAATATCTTAGCTTGACATTATGTGTCTCTACTTCATTTACCAGATTTCCCGGCACAAAAATAACTTCACTTAATCTGTATTAAAAGCAATAAGATAAGAAAATTTATGTGCTCTCAATTCTCACAAAAAAGGTGATTCAAATGTCATGTTTTAAAAAATTAGTGCAAGTTAAGTGGAAATTGGCATTTAGTGTTAAAATGGTGTTCTTCCAAAAAAATAACACAATGGGGATTTGTATGTGCATAATCCATCTTCTGAGACAACAATTATGGAAGAGAGGAAAGAGTAGAAGTAACTAAATGGATAGCTCAATCTAATCACTGGAAATCAGAAGAAGAAGAAAAGAAAAAAACTCAATGTTACCATATCGCGATGACATTGCCGATTTCATCCAGCACCGGTCCACCCGGCACAAGTATATTAATCCATCAGGGACAACCTAGGCCTCCTTGGAAGGCCCCTACTGCATGGACATCTCGAACTCAGCCGTTAGAGCACTATCCAGCTTCGGTTTTTCTCATGCTCTATTTGTAGGTGAGCGAAATTAGGGAGAGCGGTGGTGATTTGATCTAGGAGACGAGGTCATGCAGTGGTTGAAAAATAAAACAGAATTAGCATTTGAGAATGACGAGTGTTCTTTCAGGAAAAATACAAGAGAAAATTTGCTTCTTTATTTAATGTGCAGCTTAATGCAGGACCATTTGTGATCCAAAAAAAGATAAGTGCGACATGCACATCTTAGACATGTCAATCTACTGACGCGCCATGAATTTCTTTAACTAGAATCACAAATATCAATACAAATAGTTTGCCAATAAAAGATGGTAAATAATCTTATATTCGTAAATATATGACATTGATAACATGCACTAAAGTTATGTAACTTCGACTACTTTTTTTATATATTTTTCATGTAAAAATAATACAGTTATAGATTTGTCATGGATAATAGTTAAGGATGGCAATTTTACCCATGGGTACGGGTACCCGCGGGTACCGTACCCGCATGGGCACGGTATGGGCAGACTTTTATACCCCTGGGTAGTACCCATACCCTACCCGTTAAGTCATGGGTAGGGTACGGGTATAGCCTTGTACCCACGGGTATACCCATACCCTGCCTATTTGTGAACTAATGTTAACTTGTCGTCAATTAGTCATGTGACTCATCTACTCCTATTGACTTATGACTATGTTGTGATTTCTATATTTTAAGAGTGGTCATGTACTCATATGCCTTGTTATTGAGCTGAGATAATTGATTTTTTTGTCAGGTGTGCTATCATTGAGTGTATAATTGTGATCAACTTGTGTACTATTTGTTCTACCCGTCGGGTACCCAATGGGTACGGGTACCTGTCGGGTATGGGTATGGGTAAAGTTTCATACCCATGGGTACGGGTATGGGTAGAATTTTGTACCCATTGACTATACGGGTATGGGTATGGTATTGCTCTACCCTGCACATACCCTACCCATTGCCATCCTTAATAATAGTTCATAATGATAAAAATTCATATCTATCTTTCTGTTAAACATACCCCGCGAGCAATATATAATCAAAGATTTTTTACTTTATAGTCAAAGGTGCCTGCTAGAGATCGTGTTGAGTTGTAAGACACAACTTATTTGCGAAAAATGATATTATGTCTTTGTGTCTGACCTCCCGCTGGGATAGACAATATAACAAGTTAAGTAGGTAAACTATGCATAACTAACAGAAACAAATCACAAATGATTATCCCACCGGAGGTAAAGATATTGGCACTCTATTAGCATTTTACGCAGAAAATGTTAAAAAAAATATTCATCCTAAAAATAAGAAAATATAGAAATAAAGTTTATTTTATAGTATACTCATGTAAAAAGTGTTTTATTTAGATTGGATTAGTTAGGTTAGATGCCTCACGTTTCATAACAAAACACCAAGTTTTGGTTCAAAATATCCTTAAGATTAATAAGTTCATGTAATTTACAGTAAATCTTACTAGCGACATCATACAAATAATTTTGCACTAAAACAACTACATGTGCTCATTTAATAAGAAATAAGACAAATATTGGCAAAGTTACTAATATTCTCTTTGCGCTAAATTCATGAGACACTAATGTAACAACCGGCTGAAACATAATAACATATTTAACTTACCTTCGTTAAGTTGTTGCCTGTATACTTTAGAAAAGTATTATATTCGCACTTAGTCTCATATTTTCTTGCAATTTTCCTTTAGACAAATCTCATAATATGTTCACATCAATGAACTTTCTAAAATCCTAGCCCGCGCATCGAGCGGGCCACTTTGCTAGTTACTTTTAAAGTCCACTTGACTCTTGAGTCGTATGATTTTCCCTTTAGAGCATTATGCAAAAATACACATATATGCCAATATATTGTATACTATTACATGTAACAATAATTCAAACCGCAAGATGGGCAGTCTTAGAAAAATCAACAAAATTGAGTTACTGTTGAGCATGACACGACAAGTCACTTGTTTGTGATGTTCAACCAGTGCATGAAATTAAACCTCGATGGGCTGGTCGCTCATATACTTATTATACTAGTAAACGTGCACGTGCGATTCACGTACTGACTAATACTCCGTATATATTTAGTCAGACATATTTCGAACACCAAAATTTAAATTGTTGCATTTTGTGAAACAACATAGCTCCGTGTCAAAATGCAAAAAAAAAAAACTAATTTCAAACTCCAAACTCCAATAGTGGGAACAATCCAGACTTGCCAATTGAATGGTGTCCATCTCTTGATCAAAGATAGTATCACCTTCCATAATATTTACATTGCAAACCTGGTAGACAACTAAAATAAATCAATATCACAAGGGACCAATCTTCAGAAACACTTAAATCTTCATCGTAAAAGAAAAACACTTAAATCTTGTTCGGCTCTATGGGCCACTGTAGTGAAGCGGAAAATTACAGACAATACAACAATAGTATCATTTTTTCTGACAGAAAAAGAGCAACCTATTTTTCATCATCCAAAGAGTTTGCAACGTCAGATGGTTAAGCACGAATAACATGACAACATTGGCAAGCTAACCTCAGGGTGATCCATCTTTTTTTCATGCCCATATTGGTCATTTTCACTACACAGGTCTGGAAGTCTGTTGGATTCTTGGGGAGCAAGCACAACAATTACTTGATCTTCACATGGCTACTGGGTCCTCCAATAATACAACTTGTACACTGTCATCTTTTCTTTTATACTCCATCCGTCTCAAATTGTAAGATGTTTTTAAACACTATAAAAAACGTCTTACATTTCGAGACAAAGAGAGTAAGGGAGTATCTCTTATGCAGCTACGCTACCAGTTCTTTTTTTGCGGGGGACGCTACCAGTTCAATCTAACTAAATCTGATGAATTGCACAATGTGTAAAATCTGGCAAAAGGAGCACATCCACTCAAATATTTGCTAGCCAGCTTCAGCCACTAATCTCACCAAGACTGCTTATCATGTGCACCAGCAGCATTTTTCTATATAAAAAAAGAGTTTTAGAAGACCATGAGATTAGGCATTTCAACCAATTTACTTGGAAACACAGTGAGTTTGCATCTAATATAGCTTGATGGATTTTTGCAGCCAATATCAATGGCATGACTTGTACTATGTCTAAGAAAATAAGCAGAAAACATCTAATTATGCCTAGTCAAGATCCAACTCATGCGTAAAGATGCGGCTTGAATTCTCAAATGAGAACACGAATGTGAATTATAGACAGGTGAACCATGCAATATCATGGTACACTAAAGACACTTGATCCGATTTATATTAATTTGCCTATGTTTAGGGAAGAGAGCAAGTTTTCTTGCACTTTGGCACAAATTTCTTATCCCATGAAGTACATATTAAGAAAAAAAATAAGATGATTCAAAGCAACTCAAACCCTGTACGGAGGAAACTAAAAAGAAAACATGAGGAAAATAAGGGATTAGATAGATTTGGAGAGCTTAGTTATAAAATCTTGCGAGATAATTTATGAAGACAAAATAATCTTTGTCAATGTAATCCTGCTCAAAAAATAAAAAATTGCAAATATTCATGTGAAAAGAGAAGTATTGAAACCCATAAAAGCATAGGACAAACAAACTGTACCAAGACTAAGCCAACTAACTATTTTTCACCATCATTACTCCAAAAGCCTCAATTCTTTCCACTTTCCATAGTTCTTGTGATCAACGCATAATGAGAGAGATGATCATAATTTGATGCACATGATAATGACATATTCTACCATGATACAATAAAAATAATATCTCAACATGAAAACTAACCTTATCGTGGTCGTGTCACTTGTCCACCGGCTGTAGCCTCATTCTCTTCCTCTCGCCAAAATCCTGGCCTCCAAGTCCACTACATGCTTGCACCATAGCACCATCCACAAGCCATCATGCTTCTTCCATTGAGAAGAAACATGAGAAAAATATAAGGAATGAACTAAGGGGAGTTTAGTTCAACATCCTCTTTCTAACCTTTTCGAAAAAACATCCTCTACGTAATGCAATCAGTAGCCTCAAAAGAGGACCAGACTGTAACATGAATAACTATGAATGCACAAAAACAAATCCCCACTGTCAATAAATAGTTTGTTTGTCTATCATGATAGTTCTGCCAACTGAAGTAAGCCGGTCTACACCAAGACTAAGCATTAATAGTTCAACTTGCAAACTGAAGAATGGTCAGGAATACTGTTGATACCATGACTGAAGGTGTTGACCCATCAACCTAATCCATCGCCATGCTAGTCTAACGCAATTCATGTTTGATAGCCTGTAATATTAATTATCAAATTAATGAACTAAATAGATTTGGTAACATCATTATTTTCACTCTATCCGAACAATAAAAATATTGTAGGAATAAACTCATGTACTCTTGTATCGTTAGATACATTCGTAGTAAATAAAACCCAAACCAAAAGGAACGGAGACTCTTGGCCCATGGAGACTGCATCATTCTCACTTTTAAAGAAAGGCTGACATAAACAACCATGCTGTTTAATTAGGCTCATTCATAAACAACCATGCCAAACGATGAGAAAGGCTTATTGTGTGTATGTTCTGTAGTAGATTGTTCTTCTGAAAACCATGCAATTAAGTGTTGAAGCTTCATATGGAACTGGCAATGCTCTTTTAAATTTAGCATGATACATAGCCTTTTGTGATTTTTTTTATGAAGAGAATATCATATAAGGGAAAGTAGTGGCTGCACCCCACCCCACTACACCCCCCCCCCCCTGAAAATATAGCAAAACATTTCAAAAAAAATCTAAAACTTTGTGAGAATGATTATGAATAAATGTTAGTCATTCCCACGAAGTTTCAGATTTTTTTTTTTGGAAATGTTTTGCTATGTGGGTGTGGAAAAAACACTCTCTATTATGTAAATTATTATGTACATCGTTGTTTCTTTGATAAAGGACAGTTTTATTCAATCGTTGGTTGATATCAGTAGGATTACATGTATTTACAATACTATAAGTTATCATGCATGTGCAACGCACGTTCCATTTGATAGTATCCGGAGAAACTTTAATTTTTGACTTAACAAAACAGAAAAGGAGCGCCTCTGTTAGAAACTTGGAATTAACCACAACGTCGACTGGAGCAGGAGCAGTGCCCCTGTGTCGCGTACGTGCACGTGCGTATTCTCGGCGAGAAATGCATCGGTAGTACGTACGAGTGCCTTGAGAGGAATGGATCATACGTATTTCCGAGGTTGGTCGTGCACAAGCGCTCCCGGCTGCTAGCTGCGGCATGTGCACGACACCACACGCTGCGTGTTCCAAACCCACGGCGTGCCCAGGTTCCCCCTTCCTCGGCGGTCTGACCACGGGGCTCTTCGCGGAGCCGACGTTGGTGGGCGCGCTCTTCGTCATCGGCTGGAACCGTCGTGGCCACCAACATTGTAATGCACGGCAAGGAGGCCCACGCGGACGATGAACATCACAGATGCATCGCGACAGGACCCTTTAGGGTGGCTGAGCGGGGCCGTACAACGATAGCGCGCTGTACTATGTACATTACCATAGTCCGAGGTAAGCATTAGCGGCGGCAAGAGCGAATACCTTTCTACACACGAGCTCAAATGCTCCTGTCATGAACAGTAAAATCGAAAATATATAAAAATTTCTAAAAATAATTTGTTGCATGCCATATGAAATGTCTGTTATGCATGCAAACTTTCATCACGAAATGACATTTGTGGGAGTCGTGACAAAAAACAAAATCAAAGCTTCAAAATGCGTTTGGAAGTAACATTTTCATATCAACGATTTTGTATTTTTTACCACGTCTTTCACCAACGTTATTTTGTGATGAAATTTTGCATGCACAACAAACATTTCTTAAAGTATGTCACCAAAAAATTCAGAATTTTTTGAAATGTTTCCTTTTTACTATTCATACCAGGAGCAGATGAGCCCAGGTGTAGAAACTCCACATCCCGGCAAGAGCAACAACAGAACCAACAGTTACGACGTAGTAACGGCCTTGAGATCCTTCATGGACGCATCAGCTGCACGCAAACGCGAGACACACGGTGAAGGCAAGGAGCAAGCCAACACGGGGGAGCGCCATGGCGGAGCAGAGCAGGACATGCTTGGACGCGCACGCGATGGAAAGCAGTGTACAGACTAGAGAGGGGTGTTGGGGCGTCTTGTCGACGAATGGGGCAGTGGGGAAGCATGCGCCGTGAAAGATTGGATGGAAGTGTATGCCTCTGGCAGAGACACGCCGTGAAAGATTGGATGGAAGCGTATGCCTCCGGCAGAGACACGCTTCGTGTAAATAGATCGTTAGGTTTACAAGATACAGTAGTTAAGTCGTTCGTGGATTGATCCTCACGTAAAGCTATACAAAGATGAGGATAAACCCGAACGGCCTGAACTACCAGATTATAAAGGGGGAGACTAGTATAGGATCAGCCCTTTAGGTGAGATCATAGGATCAACCCAAACATTTCATATTTAGACAATCCAAAAAAATCTGAAAAAAAATGTACAACATGTTGGAAATATGCCCTAGAGGCAATAATAAATGGTTATTATTATATTTCTTTGTTCATGGTAATTGTCTATTGTTCATGCTATAATTGTGTTATCCGGAAATCGTAATGCATGTGTGAATACATAGACCACAACGTGTCCCTAGTAAGCCTCTAGTTGACTAGCTCGTTGATCAACAGATAGTCATGGTTTCCTGACTATGGACATTGGATGTCATTGATAACGGGATCACATCATTAGGAGAATGATGTGATGGACAAGACCCAATCCTAAGCATAGCTCAAAGATCGTGTAGTTCGTTTGCTAGAGCTTTTCCAATGTCAAGTATCTCCTCCTTAGACCATGAGATCGTGCAACTCCCGGATACCGTAGGAGTACTTTGGGTGTGCCAAACGTCACAACGTAACTGGGTGACTATAAAGGTACACTACGGGTATCTCCGAAAGTGTCTGTTGGGTTGGCACGGATCGAGACTGGGATTTGTCACTCCGTATGACGGAGAGGTATCTCTGGGCCCACTCGGTAATGCATCATCATAATGAGCTCAATGTGACTAAGGCGTTAGTCACGGGATCATGCATTGCGGTACGAGTAAAGAGACTTGCCGGTAACGAGATTGAACAAGGTATTGGGATACCGACGATCGAATCTCGGGCAAGTAACATACCGATTGACAAAGGGAATTGTATACGGGATTGATTGAATCCTAGACATCGTGGTTCATCCGATGAGATCATCGTGGAACATGTGGGAGCCAACATGGGTATCCAGATCCCGCTGTTGGTTATTGACCGGAGAGGCGTCTCGGTCATGTCTGCATGTCTCCCGAACCCGTAGGGTCTACACACTTAAGGTTCGGTGACGCTAGGGTTGTAGAGATATGAGTATGCGGAAACCCGAAAGTTTCGGAGTCCTGGATGAGATCCCGGACGTCACGAGGAGTTCCGGAATGGTCCGGAGGTGAAGAATTATATATAGGAAGTCAAGTTTCGGCCACCGGGAAAGTTTCGGGGGTCACCGGTATTGTACCGGGACCACCGGAAGGGTCCCGGGGGTCCACCAGGTGGGGCCACCTATCCCGGAGGGCCCCATGGGCTGAAGTGGGAAGGGAACCAGCCCTTAGTGGGCTGGGGCGCCCCCCATGGGCCTCCCCCCTGCGCCTAGGGTTGGAAACCCTAGGGTGGGGGGGCGCCCCACTTGCCTTGGGGGGCAAGTCTCCCCCCTGGCCGCCGCCCCCCATGTAGATGGGTTCCAGGCCGGCGCCCCCCCTCCCAGGGGGGCTATATAAAGGGGGGAGGGAGGGCAGCAATACTACAGCCTTTGGCGCCTCCCTCCTCCCCTGCAACACCTCTCCCTCTCGCAGAAGCTCGGCGAAGCCCTGCCGAGATCCCGCTACATCCACCACCACGCCGTCGTGCTGCTGGATCTCCATCAAACTCTCCTCCCCCCTTGCTGGATCAAGAAGGAGGAGAACGTCGCTGCTCCGTACATGTGTTGAACGCGGAGGTGCCGTCCGTTCGGCACTCGGCCATCGGTGATTTGGATCACGGCGAGTACGACTCCATCAACCCCGTTCACTTGAACGCTTCCGCTCGCGATCTACAAGGGTATGTAGATGCACTCCTTTCCCCTCGTTGCTAGTATACTCCATAGATGGATCTTGGTGATGCGTAGAAAATTTTAAAATTCTGCTACGATCCCCAACAGTGGCATCATGAGCCAGGCCTATGCGTAGTTACTATGCACGAGTAGAACACAAAGCAGTTGTGGGCGTAGATGTTGCCAATTCTTCTTGCTGCTACTAGTCTTATCTTGTTTCGGCGGTATTGTGGGATGAAGCGGCCCGGACCGACCTTACACGTACGCTTACGTGAGACAGGTTCCACCGACTGACATGCACTAGTTGCATAAGGTGGCTAGCGGGTGTCTGTCTCTCCCACTTTGGTCGGAACGGATTCAATGAAAAGGGTCCTTATGAAGGGTAAATAGAAATTGGCACATCACGTTGTGGTTTTACGTAGGTAAGAAATGTTCTTGCTAAAAACCTATACAAGCCACGTAAAAACTTGCAACAACAATTAGAGGACGTCTAACTTGTTTTTGCAGCATGTGTTATGTGATGTGATATGGCCAGAAGATGTGATGAATGATATATGTGATGTATGAGATTGATCATATTCTTGTAATAGGAATCACGACTTGCATGTCGATGAGTATGACAACCGGCAGGAGCCATAGGAGTTGTCTTTATTATTTTGTATGACCTGCGTGTCATTGAATAACGCCATGTAAATTACTTTACTTTATTGCTAAACGTGTTAGCCGTAGAAGTAGAAGTAATCGTTGGCGTGACAACTTCATGAAGACACAATGATGGAGATCATGATGATGGAGATCATGGTGTCATGCCGGTGACAAAGATGATCACGGTGCCCCGAAGATGGAGATCAAAGGAGCAAAATGATATTGGCCATATCATGTCACTATTTGATTGCATGTGATGTTTATCATGTTTTGCATCTTATTTGCTTAGAACGACGGTAGTAAGTAAGATGATCCCTTATAATAATTTCAAAAAAGTGTTCACCCTAACTGTGCACCGTTGCGAAGGTTCGTTGTTTCGAAGCATCACGTGATGATCGGGTGTGATAGATTCTAACGTTCGCGTACAAGGGGTGTTGACGAGCCTAGCATGTACAGACATGGCCTCGGAACACACGCAATACACTTAGGTTGACTTGACGAGCCTAGCATGTACAAACATGGCCTCGGAACACGGAGGACCGAAAGGTCGAGCATGAGTCGTATAGAAGATACGATCAACATGGCGATGTTCACCGATCTTGACTAGTCCGTCTCACGTGATGATCGGACACGGCCTAGTTAACTCGGATCATGTTTCACTTAGATGACTGGATGGATGTCTATCTGAGTGGGAGTTCATTGAATAATTTGATTATATGAACTTAATTATCATGAACTTAGTCTAAAATCTTTACAATATGTCTTGTAGATCAAATGGCCCACGTTGTCCTCAACTTCAACGCGTTCCTAGAGAAAACCAAGCTGAAAGATGATGGCAGCAACTATACGGACTGGGTCCGGAACCTGAGGATCATCCTCATAGCAGCCAAGAAAGATTATGTCCTAGAAGCACCGCTAGGTGAAGCACCAATCCCAGAGAACCAAGACGTTATGAACGCTTGGCAATCACGTGCTGATGATTACTCCCTCTTTCAGTGCGGCATGCTTTACAGCTTAGAACCGGGGCTCCAAAAGCGTTTTGAGAAGCATGGAGCATATGAGATGTTCGAAGAGCTGAAAATGGTTTTCCAAGCTCATGCCCGGGTCGAGAGATATGAAGTCTCCGACAAGTTCTTCAACTGTAAAATGGAGGAGAATAGTTCTGTTAGTGAGCACATACTCAGAATGCCTGGGTTACACAACCGCTTGTCTCAGCTGGGAGTTAATCTCCCGGATGACGCGGTCATTGACAGAATCCTTCAGTCGCTTCCACCAAGCTACAAGAGCTTTGTGATGAACTTCAATATGCAGGGGATGGAAAAGACCATTCCTGAGGTATATTCGATGCTGAAATCAGCGGAGGTGGAGATCAGAAAAGAACATCAAGTGTTGATGGTGAATAAAACCACTAAGTTCAAGAAGGGCAAGGGTAAGAAGAACTTCAAGAAGGACGGCAAGGGAGTTGCCGCGCCCGGTAAGCCAGTTGCCGGGAAGAAGTCAAAGAATGGACCCAAGCCTGAGACTGAGTTCTTTTATTGCAAGGGAAGTGGTCACTGGAAGCGGAACTGCCCCAAATACTTAGCGGACAAGAAGGCCGGCAACACCAAAGGTATATGTGATATACATGTAATTCATGTGTACCTTACCAGTACTCGTAGTAGCTCCTGGGTATTTGATACCGGTGCGGTTGCTCATATTTGTAACTCAAAACAGGAACTGCGGAATAAACGGAGACTGGTAAAGGACGAGGTGACGATGCGCGTCGGGAATGGTTCCAAGGTCGATGTGATCGCCGTCGGCACGCTACCTCTGCATCTACCTACGGGATTAGTTTTAAACCTCAATAATTGTTATTTAGTGCCAGCTTTGAGCATGAAAATTGTATCTGGATCTCGTTTAATTCGAGATGGCTACTCATTTAAATCCGAGAATAATGGTTGTTCTATTTATTTGAGAGATATGTTTTATGGTCATGCCCCACTGGTCAATGGTTTATTCTTGATGAATCTCGAACGTGATGTTACACATATTCACAGTGTGAATACCAAAAGATGTAAAGTTGATAACGATAGTCCCACATACTTGTGACACTGCCGCCTTGGTCACATTGGTGTCAAGCGCATGAAGAAGCTCCATGCAGATGGACTTTTGGAGTCTCTTGATTACGAATCATTTGACACGTGCGAACCATGCCTCATGGGTAAGATGACCAAGACTCCGTTCTCCGGAACAATGGAGCGAGCAACCAACTTATTGAAAATCATACATACCGATGTGTGCGGTCCAATGAGTGTTGAGGCTCGCGGAGGATATCGTTATGTTCTCACTCTCACTGATGATTTAAGTAGATATGGGTATGTCTACCTAATGAAACACAAATCTGAAACCTTTGAAAAGTTCAAGGAATTTCAGAGTGAGGTTGAGAATCAACGTGACAGAAAAATAAAATTCTTACGATCAGATCGTGGTGGAGAATATTTAAGTCACGAATTTGGTGCGCACTTAAGGAAATGTGGAATCGTTTCACAACTCACGCCGCCTGGAACACCTCAGCGAAACGGTGTGTCCGAATGTCGTAATCGCACTCTATTGGATATGGTGCGATCTATGATGTCTCTTACCGATTTACCGCTCTCATTTTGGGGCTATGCTTTAGAGACTGCCGCATTCACTTTAAATAGGGCTCCGTCGAAATCCGTTGAGACGACACCGTATGAATTATGGTTTGGGAAGAAACCTAAGCTGTCGTTTCTAAAAGTTCGGGGATGCGATGCTTATGTCAAGAAACTTCAACCTGAAAAGCTCGAACCCAAGTCGGAGAAATGCGTCTTCATAGGATACCCTAAGGAAACTATTGGGTATACCTTCAACCTCAGATCCGAAGGCAAGATCTTCGTTGCCAAGAACGGGTCCTTTCTGGAGAAAGAGTTTCTCTCGAAGGAAGTAAGTGGGAGGAAAGTGGAACTTGATGAGGTGATAGTCACCCCTTCCGTACCGGAAAGTAGCGCAGCGCGGGAAGATGTTCCTGTGGTGCCTACACCGACTGGGGAGGAAGTTAATGATGATGATCATGAAGCTTCGGATCAAGTTACTACTGAACTTCGTAGGTCCACAAGGACACGTTCCGCACCAGAGTGGTACGACAACCCTGTCCTGGAAATCATGTTGTTAGACAACGGTGAACCTTCGAACTATGAAGAAGCGATGGCGGGCTCGGATTCCGACAAATGGCTAGAAGCCATGAAATCCGAGATAGGATCCATGTATGAAAACAAAGTATGGACTTTGACTGACTTGCCCGATGATCGACGAGCCATAGAAAACAAATGGATCTTTAAGAAGAAGACAGACGCGGATGGTAATGTGACCATCTATAAGGCTCGACTTGTCGCTAAGGGTTATCGACAAGTTCAAGGGGTTGACTACGATGAGACTTTCTCACCCGTAGCGAAGCTGAAGTCCGTCCGAATCATGTTAGCAATTGCCACATACTATGATTATGAGATATGGCAGATGGACGTCAAAACAGCATTCCTTAATGGCTTCCTTAAGGAAGAATTGTATATGATGCAGCCGGAAGGTTTTGTCGATCCTAAGAATGCTAACAAAGTATGCAAGCTCCAGCGCTCAATCTATGGGCTGGTGCAAGCAACTCGGAGTTGGAACATTCGCTTTGATGAGATGATCAAAGCGTTTGGGTTTACACAGACTTATGGAGAAGCCTGTGTTTACAAGAAAGTGAGTGGGAGCTCTGTAGCATTTCTCTTATTGTATGTGGATGACATACTATTGATGGGAAATGATATAGAATTCTTGGAAAGTATAAAGGCCTATTTGAATAAGTGTTTTTCAATGAAGGACCTTGGAGAAGCTGCTTATATATTAGGCATCAAGATCTATAGAGATAGATCAAGACGCCTCATTGGTCTTTCACATAGTACGTACCTTGACAAGATATTGAAGAAGTTCAATATGGATCAGTCCAAGAAGGGGTTCTTGCCTGTATTGCAAGGTGTGCAATTGAGCACGGCTCAATGCCCGACCACGGCAGAAGATAGAGAAAAGATGAGTGTCATCCCCTATGCCTCGGCCATAGGGTCTATTATGTATGCCATGCTGTGTACCAGACCTGATGTAAACCTTGCCGTAAGTTTGGTAGGAAGGTACCAAAGTAATCCCGGCATGGAACACTGGACAGCGGTCAAGAATATCCTGAAGTACCTGAAGAGGACTAAGGATATGTTTCTCGTTTATGGAGGTGACGAAGAGCTCGTCGTAAAGGGTTACGTCGACGCTAGCTTCGACACAGATCTGGATGACTCGAAGTCACAAACCGGATACGTGTATATTTTGAATGGAGGAGCAGTAAGCTGGTGCAGTTGCAAGCAAAGCGTCGTGGCGGGATCTACATGTGAAGCGGAGTACATGGCGGCCTCAGAGGCAGCACAGGAAGCAGTCTGGATGAAGGAGTTCATTACCGACCTAGGGGTGATTCCCAATGCGTCGGGCCCGATGACTCTCTTCTGTGACAACACTGGAGCTATTGCCCTTGCGAAGGAGCCCAGGTTTCACAGGAAGACCAGGCATATCAAGCGTCGCTTCAACTCCATTCGTGAAAGTGTTCAAAATGGAGACATAGATATTTGTAAAGTACATACGGACCTGAATGTAGCAGATCCGTTGACTAAACCTCTCCCTAGAGCAAAACATGATCAACACCAGGACGCAATGGGTGTTCGATTCATCACAATGTAACTAGATTATTGACTCTAGTGCAAGTGGGAGACTGTTGGAAATATGCCCTAGAGGCAATAATAAATGGTTATTATTATATTTCTTTGTTCATGGTAATTGTCTATTGTTCATGCTATAATTGTGTTATCCGGAAATCGTAATGCATGTGTGAATACATAGACCACAACGTGTCCCTAGTAAGCCTCTAGTTGACTAGCTCGTTGATCAACAGATAGTCATGGTTTCCTGACTATGGACATTGGATGTCATTGATAACGGGATCACATCATTAGGAGAATGATGTGATGGACAAGACCCAATCCTAAGCATAGCTCAAAGATCGTGTAGTTCGTTTGCTAGAGCTTTTCCAATGTCAAGTATCTTCTCCTTAGACCATGAGATCGTGCAACTCCCGGATACCGTAGGAGTACTTTGGGTGTGCCAAACGTCACAACGTAACTGGGTGACTATAAAGGTACACTACGGGTATCTCCGAAAGTGTCTGTTGGGTTGGCACGGATCGAGACTGGGATTTGTCACTCCGTATGACGGAGAGGTATCTCTGGGCCCACTCGGTAATGCATCATCATAATGAGCTCAATGTGACTAAGGCGTTAGTCACGGGATCATGCATTGCGGTACGAGTAAAGAGACTTGCCGGTAACGAGATTGAACAAGGTATTGGGATACCGACGATCGAATCTCGGGCAAGTAACATACCGATTGACAAAGGGAATTGTATACGGGATTGATTGAATCCTCAGACATCGTGGTTCATCCGATGAGATCATCGTGGAACATGTGGGAGCCAACATGGGTATCCAGATCCCGCTGTTGGTTATTGACCGGAGAGGCGTCTCGGTCATGTCTGCATGTCTCCCGAACCCGTAGGGTCTACACACTTAAGGTTCGGTGACGCTAGGGTTGTAGAGATATGAGTATGCGGAAACCCGAAAGTTGTTCGGAGTCCCGGATGAGATCCCGGACGTCACGAGGAGTTCCGGAATGGTCCGGAGGTGAAGAATTATATATAGGAAGTCAAGTTTCGGCCACCGGGAAAGTTTCGGGGGTCACCGGTATTGTACCGGGACCACCGGAAGGGTCCCGGGGGTCCACCGGGTGGGGCCACCTATCCCGGAGGGCCCCATGGGCTGAAGTGGGAAGGGAACCAGCCCTTAGTGGGCTGGGGCGCCCCCCATGGGCCTCCCCCCTGCGCCTAGGGTTGGAAACCCTAGGGGGGGCGCCCCACTTGCCTTGGGGGGCAAGTCTCCCCCCTGGCCGCCGCCCCCCATGTAGATGGGTTCCAGGCCGGCGCCCCCCTCCCAGGGGGCCTATATAAAGGGGGGAGGGAGGGCAGCAATACTACAGCCTTTGGCGCCTCCCTCCTCCCCTGCAACACCTCTCCCTCTCGCAGAAGCTCGGCGAAGCCCTGCCGAGATCCCGCTACATCCACCACCACGCCGTCGTGCTGCTGGATCTCCATCAACCTCTCCTTCCCCCTTGCTGGATCAAGAAGGAGGAGAACGTCGCTGCTCCGTACGTGTGTTGAACGCGGAGGTGCCGTCCGTTCGGCACTCGGTCATCGGTGATTTGGATCACGGCGAGTACGACTCCATCAACCCCGTTCACTTGAACGCTTCCGCTCGCGATCTACAAGGGTATGTAGATGCACTCCTTTCCCCTGGTTGCTAGTATACTCCATAGATGGATCTTGGTGATGCGTAGAAAATTTTAAAATTCTGCTACGATCCCCAACACAACATATCTGCGAGGTATATCTATAACTATGAAAAAAATCAGCTCAAAACTCAATCTACAGTTAGAGATTCGAAAAAGACAAATTCGACTATGAATAGTGTCAGCTTTGGGGTGAATAGTATTTGACACTATTCGCGTCTGATTTTGTCTTTTTTGTTCCAGTAAGTGTAGTTCGAATTAGGATCTGAAACTTTTTGACCTTGTACATCACAAATGAATGTGTGTCTCCAATTTTTCTCAGAATTTTTGAACATGTTTTGTATCTTCGAAAAAATTGATCTCACCTAAGGACAGATCCTACACAAGTCTTCCCAAGATTATAACAACCCTCGATTGGTGGCCGATGTGTTGCGGTGAGAGCTTAATGTTTTTGGTGTTGTTTTGGTTCATCTTTGCTCTTCGATGACGCAAGTGAAGGAAATATGCCCTAGAGGCAATAATAAAGTTATTATTTATTTCCTTATATCATGATAAATGTTTATTATTAATGCTAGAATTGTATTAACCGGAAACATGATACATGTGTGAATACATAGACAAACAGAGTGTCACTAGTATGCCTCTACTTGACTAGCTCGTTAATCAAAGATGGTTATGTTTCCCAACCATGGACAAAGAGTTGTTATTTGATTAACGGGATCACATCATTAGGAGAATGATGTGATTGACTTGACCCATTCCGTTAGCTTAGCACTCGATCGTTTAGTATGTTGCTATTGCTTTCTTCATGACTTATACATGTTCCTATGACTATGAGATTATGCAACTCCCGTTTACCGGAGGAACACTTTGTGTGCTACCAAACGTCACAACGTAACTGGGTGATTATAAAGGTGCTCTACAGGTGTCTCCGGAGGTACTTGTTGGGTTGGCGTATTTCGAGATTAGGATTTGTCACTCCGATTGTCGGAGAGGTATCTCTCGGCCCACTCGGTAATGCACATCACTTAAGCCTTGCAAGCATTGCAACTAATGAATTAGTTGTGGGATGATGTATTACGGAACGAGTAAATAGACTTGCCGGTAACGAGATTGAACTAGGTATTGAGATACCGATGATCGAATCTCGGGCAAGTAACATACCGATGACAAAGGGAACAACGTATGTTGTTATGCGGTCTGACCGATAAAGATCTTCGTAGAATATGTGGGAGCCAATATGAGCATCCAGGTTCCGCTATTGGTTATTGACCGGAGACGTGTCTCGGTCATGTCTACATAGTTGTCGAACCCGTAGGGTCCGCACGCTTAACGTTTCGATGACAGTTATATTATGAGTTTATATGTTTTGATGTACCGAAGGTTGTTCGAAGTCCCGGATGTGATCAGGGACATGACGAGGAGTCTCGAAATGGTCGAGACATGAAGATTGATATATTGGAAGCCTATATTTGGATATCGGAAGTGTTCCGGGTGAAATCGGGATTTTACCAGAGTACCGGAGGGGTTACCGGAACCCCCCGGGGGTTAATGGGCCATAGTGGGCCTTAGTGGAGATGAGGAGAAGCGGCCAGGGCAAGGGCCGCGCGCCCCTCCCCCCTAGTCCGAATAGGACAAGGAGAGGGGGCGGCGCCCCCCCCTTTCCTTCCTCTCCTCCACCTCTTTCCCCCTTCTCCTATTCCAACAAGGAAGGGAGGGAGTCCTACTCCCGGTGGGAGTAGGACTCCTCCTAGCGCGCCTCCTCCCTGGCCGGCCGCACCTCCCCCCCTTGCTCCTTTATATACGGGGGCAGGGGGCACCCCAAGGACACAACAATTGATCGTTTGATCTTTTAGCCGTGTGCGGTGCCCCCCCTCCACCATAGTCCACCTCGATAATACTGTAGCGGTGCTTAGGCGAAGCCCTGCGTCGGTAGAACATCATCGTCGTCACCACGCCGTCGTGCTGACGAAACTCTCCCTCAACACTCGGCTGGATCGGAGTTCGAGGGACGTCATCGGGTTGAACGTGTGCTGAACTCGGAGGTGTCGTGCGTTCGGTACTTGATCGGTCAGATCGTGAAGACGTACGACTACATCAACCGCGTTGTGCTAACGCTTCCGCTTTCGGTCTACGAGGGTACGTGGACAACACTCTCCCCTCTCGTTGCTATAAATCACATTGATCTTGCGTGTGCGTAGGAATTTTTTTGAAATTACTACGTTCCCCAACAGCAAGATGCCTCCCCACCTTGCTAATCGTCCCGAATTCCCGTGACGGAGCTCCCAGTCAAGGTTCGTGTTGTCACTCGTTGGTTGTGGATGCTCCTGAGTTGTGTCATGATGTTCGGTATGCACGCCGGTGCGGTGCATTAGGTTGCTTTCTTAGTCTAGGTATTGTGATCCCTCGACGACACCCCACATCTACTTGTGCCTCCCGTGGTGTTGGCCCTTCGGTCTGCTAGCTAGGTCGTGTCTTGTCCTGGGCATCTTTTTTCCTTCTCTTCTTTAGTCTTTGATGTGCGTCTTTTTTTCTCATCTTCTGTAACCTTGTTACTTGTAAGGTTTTCGGTTCGGTTTCCCTCATAAACGGGGTCAATTTGTTTAGGTTTTCGATCATGTTTCCCTTATAAACTGGATCAGCCAAAGCTTAAGTGGCGACTCTTTGCTTTGGCAGCATTTTGAGCAATATATTCAGGTGGGGAGGGATCCCCCCCTCCCATTCAAAAAAACCAACGCAACACAACGCCTAATCCTACAAGAAGTATATACGGTTTACAATACTTTCTAACATGCGCCCTCAATCACAGCCTCACCAAGTTGAGATTGCTCTTGAAGTCTTCCTATTTCCGCCATGATATAAGGCCTTGGTAAAACCATCTGTAACATGATCACCTGTGGGAATGAAATGAATGTCTAGTAGTCTCTTGGCTACTCTTTCAGTAACAAAATAATAGTCAGCCTCCATATGTTTGGTTCTTGCGAGAAATACTGGATTTGCTGACAAATAAGTGGCACCAATATTGTCACACCAAAGGCGAGCAACTGGAGAATGAGTAACTCCAAGATAATGTAGAAGAGTTGAACCCAAATAATCTCTGTCGTAGCATTTCCTAAGGATTTATGTTCAACCTCTGTACTCGATCTGGAGACAGTAGCCTGCTTTCAAATACATGAGTACAAATTTATTCAATTAAATCTGCTGGGATCTACATTCTTAGACATATTTTATATTTTCTGTATACACAAGGAATATGAATGTTTAAAAAAAATTCAGCTACAAGATTAATAATTTTTTCCACTATTTTTCACATGTATTGTATATTTTTGTATATAAACATTTTGTAAATGTTTACCATTTCTAAATACATGATTAATATTTTATCCAAATAAATGTTATGATGTCTACTTTTATACATATTTTGACATTTTTCATATACATCAGGAACATTTTTTATGCATGTTTAAAAATTTTCATATACATGATAAAGTAATAGTTTCAAATATATATTCTGATTTCTACCTTTTTTAATACATCTCTTACGTTTTTATTATACACCTGAAACATTTTTTATACACATTAGACATTTTTCAAATACATGATTAACATTTTCAAACGCATGTTTTTTAATTTGTTTGTATGCGTGTTAAAGATTTTTCAAATAAACAATGCAACATCGTTTGAATGTTATGATCATTTTTTTTTAATTATGCTAACAAATTTTAAACTGCCCTAACAGGTTTTAAATACATAATAAAAATTATCAAATGTTTTTTTTGATGTCTACTTTTTTCATACACGTCGTACATATTTTGTATACACCAAAAACATTTTCTATACATGTTTAACATTTTTCAACTGCATGATTAACATATTAATATTTATTTCAAATTTGTGGTCTTATATTAAAAAAAGTAATTTTAAGTTTCAAAATACAATAAACAGAAAACAAAAACTAACTACCTGCAAGATCCGAGAGGTGGGCCGCCTGAGCCTTGTATCAGCGCTACCGGCGAGGGTAGCTTTCAACTTGCTATGAGCGAGGTATAGACTCGCCCATAGCTATGGCCGTCCAGAATATATATTTCCACTTTGGCTATATATAAGTCGCCTGAATTTTGAATTTGGGTCAGTAAGTTTCTTTGTCGTTGATTCTTGCTCTGAGATTCGTGCCAGTTTTCTTTCGACTGTTTGTAAGCTTGTTTGGGGTACTTTTTTGTACTGACCACATATTTGGGTTAGTCAGATTTTCGCACTGGGTTGAAGCCAATTACTTGTACCGTCAGCCCATCCCTCTTTCCCCTTTCTTAGTTTTCCTGTTTTCTGTTTTTATGCGTTCTTTTGTTATTTGTTTTTCTTTATTGGTTGATTTTTCTTGGGATGCCTAGTGAGCGTAAATGTATGCACACAAATACTATTTAATATGTGCGAAAAATAGAGTATTATATGATTGTTGTTTGCATATTGTAATCGTGCAATTCTAGTGCAAAGTTGTGTGCAAGTGTCTTTAAACTATTTTTGCTGTCTTTATTCTTAAAGAGTATTTCATTTTCTTTTTCATTTAAGGGTGATACCAATGCCACTTATTCATTTCTCATAGTTAATTTTTTTGTAAAAATTTCACGATTATATACTTATCCTTGCATATTTTTAAAAGTGCAATTTTTGTGTATAATGTGTGGTTGTCAAACTTTTTTTTTCAGTTTCTTTCTTCAAAAGTAATACCAATGCCACCATTCATCCTTTCTTAGCAAACCTCATTGTTTTGATTTTGTTTTAGTTTAATTGTGATTTTATTTCTTCGTAAAGGGTAATATTAATGCCACTAATTCATTTTTCCATATAAAACTTCATTTTTATTGTTTTTGTTTTTTTATTTCATTTTATTTCTTCTTTTTGGGTAATACCAATGTCAATAATTCATTCATACTTAGGAAACTGTTTTTTTTTCGAAAATTCCACTATTATATGTTTATTCTTGCATATTATAAAAAAGAGCAATTTTTGTGCAAATTCTGTCATTGTTTGTTTTAGTTTTTTATTTTATTTCTTTTGAAAGGGTAATACCAATGCCACTAAACCATTCTTCTCTAGAAACCCTTAGTTGTTTATTTTTCTTTGTTCTTTAAAGGTAATATCAATGCCACTAATTCAATTATTCTTAGAAAACTTTGTTTTGCGAATATTCCACTATTATACGCTTATTTCATACTATAAAAACAAAATATATGTATAAATTGTGAGCAAAATTTGTCATTGTTTTTTATTTTTATTTCTTCTTTGTTGGTAATATTAATGACACTAATTCTTCAGTTTTTCCATTTATTTTATTTTTTATTGGTAATAACAGTGTCAGTAATTGATTTCTTCTTAGGAAACTTCACTTTTTTGTGCAAATTTCACTATTATTTGCTTATTCTTGCGTATTCTAAATACACACAATTTGTGTGTAAATGGTGCGCAAATTTTGTCATTATTTATTTTATTATTATTATTCTTTCTTCTTAAATGATAATGCCAATGGCACTAATTCATTCTTTCTTAAAATATCATTAATTTTGATTTTTTTATAATATCTTATTTCTTATTGAGGGTAATACTAATGACATTAATTTATTCCTTCTTGGAAGACTTATTTCTTGTAACTGTTTCACTATTATATTCTTTTTTCATATTGTAAAAAAGCGCAATTTATGTGTAGATTGTGTGCAAATTTTTCCATTGTTTTCTTTAAGGTGACACCACCACAAATATTAGACTTTTAGGCAGCAAACAACTACATCGATCCATGTGTTAGTGTGCATGACTGTAGATCAATTGAAACAGTTTTATGGTCAGTCGACTAGAGCAAATTTTATTTTTCAGTTGGGCATGTGTGCATGGTTCCTCACTAAGGCTCTGGTAACCCACTGTGCTTTTTTATGGTGATGCTCCCATGTGCATGTACTACACTGGTTTTCTCTGAAACTATACTTGTACATTGCGTGTTGAGCAATTGTGTTGCTGCGTTCGTCTCAATTATTCAGACAGCCATGCATGTGCCTGATAACACGTGTGTATGTGTGTGATAGAAACGGATGGCTGAGAACGCACGGGGTCACGGAAGAACTGTATGGATGCGCAGGACATCGTTGGGAGTTACGGCATAGGACCAGGTTTCCGAGAATGAAGAACGTGGTGCAATGTCGAGGGCAAGCTCGACTGAAACAAATTTGGGACCCAAATTATATTTACAGTTGATTGACCTGTAGCCGGTCGGTCCCATATTTTTCTTTTGCCAGGGACAAGTCGCTCTCCCGCCTCTCAGTTGAACGACTCTTGGGAGATCCATCCCGTCTTCTTCCGCTGCTAGAGGGCTGGCTGCTCCCTCTTGTTCTGATCGTGATCTCAGGCGGGCTCAATTGGTGGGAAGGTCCTTTCCACAAGTTATTTCCCTAAGCTGTTGAGTTGTAGAGGCATTTGTTGCTCTGAAAGCTGCAGCGGACTTTTGTTTCGTGCTCCGTAGTGCCAAACAAGTACAGAGTTTAACTATGGCCAGATTTTCGAGGGTGCAAGGTTAAACACTCGAGACAATATGTTCCGAAAGCACTCGACGAACATTTCATCCCGGTTTCTTCTGTGATGATGGACGTCCTGCTGCAGAAAATATCGAGCACATCATCTTGCGCTGTGAAATACCTCATGGGCTGTGGGAGAGCTTGCACCTATCCGATCTAGCCTGCTCATCTGTTTTCTCTTCTTGATTGATTGAGTTTGCAGCCTCTACGCGCCCAGCCGAACAACATTGGCGGATCATATTCGCGGCCTGTGCAGTTCAATTATGGGAAGTCTGAAATATGCTCGTCTTCCATAATACTGCCACCAGTTTGCAGGCTGCCCGTTTTCACATCGCCCAGTTGCTGCAGCTGCATGTGGTGCACGTGCACTAGAACGAGCAAGCAGGGCATATCAAAGATCACATTACTTTTTACGCTGAGCGTTTCTATACGGCCATGTAATCGTCTTTCTTGAGTTCTCAGCTTTCTTTTTTATTTTCAGGGCTTTGCCTCTTTTGTTTTGGCTTCTGCTTTGCTTTGCACCTGTACTTTGGGACTGGTGGATGCTCTGCCGGCCCTTCGCCCGATGTATTCTCCAGACTTCCGTCTGCTTTGGAATATCGAAGGTGGACTGTGGTCTACCTTCTTATCAAAAAAACAATATTAGTCGACAAATTGGGAAGGCTGAACAGCAGAATGTGCAATCTGTGAGCTTTCATGCCAGGACGGCACATCCTCGAGGGAGTGGTCGTACTACATAAAACCTTGCACGAAATTCGTTCGAAGAAACTCGATAGAGTGGTCTTCAAAGTGGATTTTGAAAAGGCGTAGGATAAAGTGAAATGGCTATTTTTACAGCAACCTTTGCGTATGAAAAGGTTTGATCCGGCTTGGGGGAAACAGGTCAAATTCTTTGTACAGGAAGGCAGTCGGAATCAAGGTAAGTGACGATATCGGTCATTATTTTCAGATGCAAAAAGGACTCAGACAGGGAGATCTGATGTCTCCGGTCCTTTTTAATGTTGTCGTCGATATGTTGGTTGTTCTCGTTAATAGAGCGAAAGAAGATGGCCAGTTAGGTGGTCTTATTCCACATCTAGTGGATGGTGGGGTATCCATTTTACAATATGCTGATGACATCATTATATTCATGGAACATGACCTAGCGAAGGCAAGGAACATGCAGTTAGTTCTTTGCCTTTTCAAACAACTGTCGAGGCTAAAGATTAATTTTAATAAGAGTGAGTTGTTCTGCTTTGGACGCACCAAAGAAGACCAAGAAAATTATAAACAATTGTTCTGGTGTGAATTGGGTTCGTTACCCTTTATGTATTTGGGGATCCTAATTCATCATCGTAAACTCACCAATAAAAGAGTGAAAATGTATCGAGGATCGGTTTGAAAAGAAACTGAGTTGTTGGAAGGGCAAACTTTTATCTTATGGGAGAAGGTTGTTTCTTATTAATTCGGTACTCACTAGTATGCCCATGTTCCTCCTCTTATTCTTTGAAGTACCGGTTGGGGTACGAAAAAGATTGGATTTTTATCGATCTCGATTTTTTTGGTAAACAGACGAAAACAAGGCTAAATATTATTTGGCCAAATGGGACATTATCTGCATACCCAAGGACCAGGGTGGCTTGGGTATTGAGAATCTAGAAGTGAAAAACAAGTGCTTAAATGTTGTTTCCAAAATAAATTGCAATAATGTTGTTTCCAAATTAAATAGCAATTAATATGGTTTCCCAAATTAACTGCAATTAACACAATTATTATAATGAATAGTGTTTCAATTTGTTGGTGATGTGATCATACATCATTGGAGAGACATCGGACGTTGGATGTAGATGACGGAATGACTCTGAGAGATTGTTTGGATTCATCAAAATTATGCTTTTGTAAGTTGTATAGCAGATTCTTCTAAAAGTTTCTCCTATGGTTTGTTCGTAGCTGATGTCTCTTTTTTCCATGATAGTATTACCTTCATCTCAAACTAATTGTCTTAGATTTGTGTAGATATGAGACAC
This sequence comes from Triticum aestivum, assembly GCF_018294505.1. Taxonomy (NCBI): domain Eukaryota; kingdom Viridiplantae; phylum Streptophyta; class Magnoliopsida; order Poales; family Poaceae; genus Triticum; species Triticum aestivum. The sequence goes on from NC_057799.1 coordinate 28,447,670, forward strand.
TGAAACATGTCTAGATACATCCGTATCTAAACAAATTTAAAACAATTAATGAGGGAGTATATCATAACATACTACAGTACTTTGGTACGTAGCAAAGAGAGGATCATCGTACATGAAGATGCCTGACCAGATCAAGAGTGCTAAGGCCACCGACGATGAGAGTGAGACCGGAACCACGACGCCTCCTGCTCTGATGACGGTCGGCGAAGCGAACGCCAGGGCCGGCGATTCGCGTGCCGTGCTGTGGGCGGCGGCGGTCATCTTGCCCTCCGTGTACGTCGGCGGCACCTCGGCCTGGGCGTACGCGCTCTACACCCACACTTCCTTCGGCGCCAGCCACCCGTGGCGCCTGCCGGCCATGGTGCTGTGGGGGGCCTACATGGCGCTGGTCGCGGCGGCGGCGGCGCACATGAGCCTGTGCCTGCCGGACGCGCCCGTCGCGCTGCAGGAGGCGCTCGTCGACGTCGGCTGGGTCCGGGTCGGCATGCCCGTCATGGTGGTGAACCAGGCTCTGGCGTACTTTGGGTCGGCGTGGATGGTCGTCGCCATAGATTGCGTTCTTGGCGTCCTCATTGCCGGCGTGCTTGGCTTCTGGGTGTGGCTTGTTCGGACGTATGGTAGAAAATAGCGCTCGAGCAGTGGCGGTGTGAAGCTGCAAGACAAACTTTTTTTCTTTCTTTTTGGAATGCCGCATCATGAACATACAACAACATATTTTAGCGCCGATTCTCAAAAAAAAAATTAGCACCTATTCATCATGTATCTGAAAAGATTTCACCATCAGTTAATTTTTTGGACCATCAGATTAATGTCCAATGGTCAGGATCGTGTAGGCACAGTTCTTCAACCTCCTGCCCACGATGTTTTCCTCCCCTGCGCCCCTAACAACCGCCGGCCGGACCACAATCTGCTTCTTCGCCTCTGCCTGCGACGTCGCGGCTTGTTGCTTTCCGCAACGTTCCCCACCTTCGGGCAAGGTACGGATTCGGCCTCGCCGCCGGGGTCGACGCTGGCGCTCCTCGCGTCAACCTCATCGCCAGTCTCATTTGGAAATCACTGACACAAACAAAATTTCATGTACCTGAAGATTAGCTAACTCGTTTTTTCAGAATTATAGCATATTGGAAAACTTATATTTGTAGCGGCCGCACCACAGGAACTTCTATTTTTCGCGCATAGTTCACCTTCTTTGCTCTGCCGCTTATCCGCATTCGCTTCGCCCGCACGCACATCAGTCGCTTATATTTCCTCTATATACATAGTTGGGAAAAAACACTTTCAACTTGAATGGACTAGCACTTTCATACCCTCTTCAAAGGCAACAGGAATGCACGCCGGCTGCCTTAAGCTCCTTGATGAAATCAAGGTGGCCTCCGGCGAGATGATTCACATTCCTGGTCGCAGCACGCACGCTTTACTGTTAGGTCGATCATGGGTGCCGGCCGGCATCGTGGCCGGTTGCCACTGATGGTACCGGCCATATAAAAGGATGAAAATCGTGTACGCCCTGTATTTTTCCAATTAAATTGTTGACAGTTTTCTCCCTTTTTTTCCAAGAGTACGCCAATGGCGAGCCTAGTTTTATTGAAACCGGAGTACAAGATAGCACAGGTTCAGTTTTAATAACTACAGCGCACTCAAACATACATACAAACAGCAATGACAGCACACATACCTTAGTGTGCATGAGGCTTCTTTTATACTCCCTCCGTTTTTAAATATTTCTCTTTCTAGAGATTTCAACAAGTGAATACATACGGAGCAAAATGAGTTAATCTACACTTTAAAATATGTCTATATACATCCGTATATGGTAGTCCATTTGAAATCTCTAAAAAGACAAATATTAAGGAACGGAGGGAGTACTTCCTCAGTCCCAAAATAAGTGTCGCTGAAAGTTGTACTAGATCAGCGACACTTATTTTGGAACCGAGGGAGTATGAACTTATTTTCGCGTTTAGATCAGCAAAAGTTAAATGTTCATAGGAAATTAGCTACCTGGCACTACAAAGCACCGCTTCCTGTAAACTATAGCTCAAAATCCATACTTAACAACAGATCGCTGTATAAGGCTGTCAATAAGAATTTTACCATGAGGGTCAAGCATTAACATGTCTTTAGCACTTTGAAAGTAAAAATTGCTAAAACTATTTGTCTCCCTCCTTTTCTGCGCCTCAACGTCCTGCCCTGCCAATCGCACAAACACACAAGTCAAAACATCGTCAAAACCAGAAATGTACATGGGAGAAAGATATTCTGATTAAATGGAGTAAAAATAAGAACAGGATCCAAGGAAAACAAACTAAAGCTAACACTGAACGCCCTGCTTCGCAATACCAACAGTGAGATCAACAACACATTTTTATAGAGCTTATTGCGAGTTTGCAACGTTTTGCTAAGGGTAGACATTTACTCCCTCCGTTTCAAAATATAAGTCTTTCTAGAGATTCCAATAGGTGACTACATACGGAGCAAAATGAGTGAATCTACACTCTAAAATATGTCTACATACATCCGTATGTTGCTGTCCATTTGAAATGTCTAAAAAGACTTATATTTCGGAACGGAGGGAGTAGATGTGTTCACATCAGGTAGTATCTTTGCAGTGATAATGTGATATAGAGAAAACAATTACATATTAGAAGCTATCTGGGTAACGTATGACTCACCTATTCAAGTGTCTTCTTTGCAAGTGAGCGAAGGAACATGATAAGTGGTTTCTTCGCCCTGGAAAGCTTTCTATCAGATCCTTCTCCGCTATCTTTATTTCCCATGCTTTTTTGGACCTCTTGGACTATTCTCACAAGTTTCCGTAGTTCCTGTTGGTAAATGTCCGTGAAGCTGAGTGATCCAAACATTGAATCATAACAGATGCAGTTGAATTTCTTTAACCAGTATATTTTGGGTGGTGAATACCCATTGTAGATGCATAAACTGCTAGAACTATTATAACTGACAGCCTGACATGGTGAACATAGTTTATGTTTGACATAAGGACTAGGGGGGGGGGGGGGGGGGCACAATCATATTAGCAGTTACGATGGTGTTGGTTAGTTATGATTAGATTATACTTTGGGTCTGACCTCATCTAGATAAAGAGAGGAGCTGCACCTGTTTTCCTTCAACAACAGAGAGATCGAGAGAACTAATCGACTATCACTGGTGTCAACCCCCTCAAATTGTTGCTACAATGGCCTGAAGCACTGCTGCACCATCAGGGAGGCATCCCTGTCATCACCACCACTGCCGCATGGAGTGCTGCTGCTACCGTGGAAGGTCTCACTGCCACCACCGCAGAAAGCCTCACATCGACCGATGTGTGGGGTGCTGCCATCACTGCAGACCTCTTGCTACTTGCACTGCTGCTAAGGCTGAATGCAGTGCTGTCAATGCAGTTACGATGGTATTGGTTAGTTCTGATAGTATGGGGTTATCTTCGCCAATATTCGGCAGCACTACTGCTAAGGCTGGATGGAGTGCTGTCGATGCAGCTTCTTGGTGCACCACCATTGCTACTTGATGCACTGTTGTCACCTTCCCATGCTGTTCAGCTGCAGCCATGGGAAGCATCGCCACAGCTTCCTGGTTCGCCGCCAGTGTTGCTGTTGAATGCTTTGCCACCCTAGCTAGAGAAGGCATCACCATAGCCGTTCTCATGGGTAACTACCGCCAAGATGCTGGTTGCTTGGATGGGAAACTTTGGATAAGAAGAGACTACGAGTATGCTTGGTTTTAGCCCAAGATTGCTCTACCAAATATTTGGCAAGCCGAAATTCTGGTCAAACTTTTGCTAGTCCATGAGTTGGCGAACGTTGGCAAGAAAAGTGAACTAGAGTGGGCAAAGGGGCATTGGCATGACAAAATATTGGCAACCATCCGCAAACACAAAACTTTGGTCATGGGCAAAAAATTGGTAGGGTCTGCTTCGACCACCATCCAAAAATACCCTACAGGTGCAAGATGAATTTGGCGAAAGATGATAGTCTTCATTGCTTAATGAGTACGGTAGTGACTCATCTCTTTTTATAGAGGAGGTTGGCTTCTACCGCTAGAATAAAATCTTAACTAATATGAACCTTCCTAGTAATAGGATCTTATTCCTAGAGACTAACTGTTGAACCTCACTTCTGATACTTCAGTTACATATCTTCCAAAAAAGGTTTTAGCATAAATATATTTGGAAAACTATACAGGACTAGGCTACACAGAAGGTCCTTGTTATCTCATACTTCCGAGTCAACACATGAACTGACATGTTAATTTAGTTATGCCGTCCAATGAACATTTAAAGTATGTGCATATAATACCTGACGATCAAATTCAACATTATGAATCGCATAAACTTCGTTGGTAACTGGAATGTCTTGGCAGACGAGGCCCTCAAACCATCTATCTGCAATTTCCATATACTCTTGATTTCCCTCATCCTATTGAAATTCAGAAATACTTAACCATTAGTTCAATGTTTACTATGTAAATCCAGTCATATTAAGAATATCAGAATATTGGCTACCTCTTCTTCATGAGGTAACTCTCCCACTTCCTCATCTTCAATCGGCATTGATTTGTCTGCCACTTCACTCAATAAGGCTTGTATCCTGCTTTCATCTCCATTCTTCAAAGAATGGATAAGATCTTCCATCAATTCAGGCTGTGCACCGCGAAGTAGGCTTCCTGGTAGAAACTGATCACATATTAGCATGAAATAAATAGCAAATATACGAAAATTGACCTTCAGAAGTAGTTTATTCCTTACTTATTTAGTTATTCTTTTAGGGAAATATGTTTAAAAAATATAACCTCCAGAAGCAGCTATTATTTACTGATAATGTCTTTCTGAATGATTATTGCTTTAGTGATTTTTAATTGGTAGTGTTGTTTGGACTGTAGCCATAGCACCTACCAATTTTTGGCAAAATGGTTGGGTCTCAGTTCGGTTTGTAGCCAATTAACATGCCACATATCATCAACTGAGGTCTTAACTTAAAAAATTGCATAAGGAGCCCATAAATCATCATGATCAAACATTTAGAAAAAATAAAAAATTAGAGTGAAGCACCATGTACACGCTCTTGGCCAAGTGAAACAACACGTACAAGCCGGCTTGATCTATAAGATCGTAGGAGATGTGCAAGTATACGATCTAGCTAATTGATTGTCCAGCTTACATGACACACAAGCATAGTATGCGGGGACGCTAGCAGGCTAGCAGCCAATATTTTGGCGGACGATTTCGTCGCCCTCGGCTCGCCCGCATATTGGTGAGAACTGCACAGGCAGACACCGGCTGGGCTGAGCATGCCAAATATTTGATGTCCAACCAAACTGCGGCCAAAACTCATGGGCACACCAATATTGTGGCGAAGCCAGCTTTGGCTCAAAACCAAACACAGCCTAAATGCAAAAGAAAACTATACAATAAAGATCCTTCAAAAAATTGAGGTCATACATATTTCCTTGAAGCTAAATGATTTACTCATATAAATTTAGCATTACTGGCAATACCTCACAACTAAGGCAGTACTTCAAATGCTTAAAAACATCCATACACTGACAGGGCAAAATAGCATGTGTTAATCCAACCTCTATTCAAACTACAGCTAATCTTTCCTGCGTGTTTCTGCACTTGTCTAAAAAAGCATTACTGAGTTGACAAAACTAAAGAGCATTGGCCCGGAAACAACCACTAGAAAGTATTGCATTCAGTGAGACTTCTCCCTCCCTCCTTCCCTCCCTCTCTAGTTAGCACTTGTCAGCATTTATATGACTACATTACCTAGCACTTAGCAATATCTACATGGCTACATTACCAATTTACCAAACTAAGATTGAAAACTTTTTAACTGTTTAAAGGAAATCCGACATCTAAGAGTTAGCCTGCTCCAACAGGTCGACATGAAATTGGAAACAGCCAGGCAACCACACTACCACAAGACTGAAGATACTACAAGTTGATGGAATCCCTCAAATCTGGCATTCATTCATTCTAAAATTCCAATAGTACTAAGACCCAATCTCCGTGGTCCAGGAAATGCAAGGGGCGCAAAAATGAACATGCATACCGATGTAATTGTACTGCCTTCTCCTTCCTTCGCGCACATCGGGCCCGAATTTCTGCAGGACAATGAGCACACAGAAATGTCAGGATTTCGTGATTCATCACGAGCTCCTCGTTACCAGAACCATGGGTGTACCTTCACCAGCATGAGAGCGTCCACCACCTCGCGCTCCAGCGACGCGGCCCTGCGCAGAGAAAAATCAGAATCAATCAATAGGGCACCCTCGCCTGAAAATCCTGCCAAGCAAGGGGAAATGGGGGCTGCAAATGGGGGCACCTGACGATGCGCTTGATCTGGGGAGGGGAGAACTTGGCGAGCTCCATGCCCCACTTCACGGCGCGGCGGGCCTCCCGCTTCTTCTCGTTGCGGCTGGGCGCGCCGTCGCCGTCGTCCGGGTCCTCGTCGTCGGAGGGGAGGGGGGCGAGGGGGCGGAGGGCGCGCGTGTAGGCGCGGACGGACGACGAGCGGGGCGCGACGAAGGAGAGGAGGCGGGCGGGCCGGAGGAAGAGGAGGAGCGGGCGGCGCAGCGGCACGGCGGCTGCGGCGGCGGCGTGCGCCATGGCGTACGGCTAGAGGGCTTGCAGCTGCTCGAGCAGTGCATCTGGTGGATAGGGTTTAAACCTTGAGCAATTTGATAAAATAGCACGTTTTTCCTCGTACCTTGATAAAATAGCACATCTTTCTTTCTGTTAGATTAAATGGCACACTTTTCCTTCATGGCTAGATTAAATGGCGCAAGCTAACTTTTTTTCTCAATTCTCAGGTCTGGGGCTACACGTCATAATATTTTGGACGATTTTGCCCTTTGGTCTTTTCTGCCTGGTTCAACTGGTTCGATCGAACCTCTGTTTCGAGAACAGAGGGAAACGAGAAGGAGCGAGGAAGACGGATCGCCGCCTCGCCGGCTTCCTCCCACACACGTCGGCGCCGCCAATTCCATCGCCGCTGCCTCGCCGTGCCTCTACCCCGACGTGCTGCCCTCATCTCCCAGCGCTTCGTCCCGTTTCTTCTCGTCTCCCGTCGCTCCACCAGTTCCGCCGCCGCCGCCTCATCTGGCCGTGAGTCACAGGTTTCCTCCCATCCTCTCTCTTTATCTCTCACAGGTTTCTCCCACATTTTCCCTACGTTTACGGTCATGGTTAGTTAATTTCTTACAAGCTGAGGTCCTTATTGTGAAGAAGAGAAAAAGAGAGACGTGATTCTTGCATTGTTCGAGTAATATTTGATGGATCAAGGCACTTCCATATGCTAGCTACGATTTATTTACTGATGCTTTTCTTTCGTACTATCATATTTTCCCTGCGGACATGTACATTTGTACGATCGTTTGTTGAACCGTTGGTTTATTGGACTCGTTTGTTGCTTTTCTTCTCCTGCTGGTAATACATTCCTTTCTTCTCCTGCTGGTAATACAATCCATGGACTGAACAGGGATTACACTTACTGCTATAACACATGAGATTCAGTTTAACAATATCAACTACAGACTGCTTCATCTTTACTGACGACTACTTATTACAATGTTGCATAATTCCAGAAGTGGCCGAGTCATCCAGGAACCTTAGATCATGGAGATTTTTGTGGAGGAGAGCTAGTGTGTTGGCTTCAGGACAGTAAAAGGTTTTGCTCGCCGTGATGGAGCCGGAGGGCGCAGTTCCAGAAGGGTTAGTCAATAAAATAATCTTTCAGTTGGAGCACTCCATGAAATGTTAACCGGTGGTTGATGAATAGTTAGACCTAACCATTGTTTTTGTTTCAAAATTCTGTGTAATTTTGTAGGGAAGGAGGTGCGGAGTCGCGCGTTGTCATTTATAAATTAACTGTTAGAGTTCTCCGATTTGTCGCAAAGCTTGACGATGGCAGCGAGCGTCAAGTTGCCGAGCATGTTGAGTTTGAGGTTAACATGAAACATTTTACGGTTGAAAAAATGGTAGAACTCATTCGGTCCAAAATTGTTTGGGGAAGTGGGCAAGAGGTCCACATTTTGTGCCAAGACAAGCACTTTGAGTCAGTTGAGAGGATTGATAATTATTGGAAGCTACTGACAGCATTTCTTGAGAGATGGTAAGAAAAAGAATTGCTAGTGTTAGCTCAAGTTGTGGACATCGCAAATGGGGTTACAACATCATACTGCTCTGAAAGTATCCCATCTAGTGAGATTGTGGACAATATCATCTGCTCAAGTTCTGACGTTTACCAGTCAAATGCTAGTAGTGTGACATGTGTCAATGATTCTACAACTGGTAGTTTTCTTAGCAATTCGAGATATATGCAATCTGATGGTGAAGTCATTGATTGGTCCGCTATTGCGATAACTCCTATTGGTGATGATGTAATATATCCTATATCCCATGAAGACATGTGTGTGGTACTCAGAATTGAGGATGAGGCCGAGGATGCTCAACCATTAAATGAGCCAGCTCCGATTGTTGCGTGCCATGTTAGTGATGAGTTAATGGCTGAAGGAGCTATACCAGTTGATGATCAAGTCCCAAAGGACATAGAAATGTCATATGACAAAGATTATCCAAAAGTTGAGAAAGGCTCAATCTTTCCAACAATGATAGATTGCAGGAGGGCTGTGAGGCAATGGGCAATTAATGAAGAATTCAACCTTGGAACTCACAGAGCTAATAAGAGTGTGGATGGCACATTGTATGGCCGAGGATTGTCCATGGAAAATAACATGTCGTTTGATGGCTGATAAGACAAAGACCAGGGTACCAACATAGCTTACTATATTCAATTTTCTATTATTTTGTACTATAGTACCATCCTATTATTGTACGACACTAACAACTTTGTTCTGTATGCAGGTTAACAAGATAGGGCCGGCGCACACATGTGTTTCAAGTAGCAGACGAAATTCAGCAATGGCCTCATAGGATTGGGTTCGAGAAAGGTCTAAGAAAATTTTGAGGAAAACTCCAAACATTGGTTGCAAGGATTTACAAGAGAAGTTGGAGGAAGACTGGAATGTAACCACTGGCTATGACACTGTATGGAAGGGGAGAGAAAGAGCAAAGGATGAGATCTATGGGTCTTGGGGTAGTAGCTTCCGGTACCTATTCAATTTTAAAGCAGAGATGGAATTGAGATCTCCTGAAAGCATTGTTGAGGTCGATACTAAAGTAACGGATGGTAAAGTTTACTTTCACAGATTCTTTATGGCACTTAAGCCTTGTGTAGATGGATTCCATGCAGGATGTAGGCCTTATCTTAGCATAGACTCAACTGCATTAAATGGGAAATGGAATGGTCATTTAGCTGCATGTACCGCTTTAGATGGTCATAACTGGATGTTTCCTCTTGCATTTGGTTTTATTGAGGTTGAAGATGAGGATAATTGGACATGGTTCATGACACAATTGCATAGAGCATTAGGGCCAGTTTCAAAGCTTGCTATATGTACAGATGCATGCAAAGGCTTAGAAAATGCAGTTAAGAAAGTTTTCCCCCAGGCAGAACAAAGGGAGTGTTTCAGGCATTTGATGTAGAATTTTTCAAAAAGATATCGTGGTGACATAGTTGGACGCATGTGGGGTGCGGCCAAGACACATAGACCTTCAATGTTTGAGTACCACTTCTCCAAGGTTCTAGAATCCAGCCAAACTGTGGGCAAGTACTTGCAAGATTACCACAATCTGAAGTGGATGAGGTCTAGTTTTGACACCGAGATCAAGTGTGATTACATTCATAACAACCTCGCGGAGTCCTTCAACAATTGGATTAAAGGAATCAAAGATCTTCCTGTAGATGGGTTGGCTGACACACTTAACGGAAAGATAATGAAATTGCTCGAGAAAAGGAGAAAGATTGGGGAGAAGCTACAAGGGCAGATGCTTCCAGCAGTTGTACAACAAGTGAATAATAGAACTAGAGGACTTGGGCACTTGAAAGTTACCCGATCAAGTAATTGGAAGTGTGAGGTGAGGGACATCAGCAAAGACAATTTGAGGCATGTGGTTAACATAGAACAAAGTGAGTGCACGTGCCTCGAGTGGCAGCACACAGGTAAACCTTGTGAACATGCACTTGCTTTCTTGTTTGGAAAAAGGAACGTGGAGATGGAAGATTATCTTCATGAGTACTACTCTCTAGAAAGGTTTAGGGCAGCTTATAGGGGGTTGTTGAGCCTCTCACAGATCGGTCACAATGGCCTAATGTTAAATTAGATTTTTTTTATTACATGCACCACTCCTCAAAAGTTCAGTAGGAAGAAAAAGGAAGTTAAGATTGAGAAGTTGCCTTGAAAAGGGAGGAGGAAATTATAAAAAGAAACCACCACCAAAAGGTCAATTAGGAAGCCAAAACAGGTGCAAGAAGTGTAAGCAATTGGGACATAGGCAAGCTGGTTGTCCAACTAATGGAGTGAAGAAAAGGTAATTTCTATTGATTGACATTTGCTCTACTGTTTGTTTGTAACATTGGTTCAATGTGTTGACAGGAACCCAAAATCTAGAAAGATAAAACCAAACACCGAAGTTGATGTTGAATAATCCCAGGAGATGTCCTACAAGGCAGCCCTCGTCCCGTCACAAGGAGGTAAAATTAATGCTTTTCTTCAACTTCTCAAGTGGACATGGGATATTTTTTTTCTTAAACAATGCATACTTTGTAGTCAATCATCTCTTGGTAGCCCTCTTGGAGGGTTGTCTCCATTGGCTGTCCCACAAGCCAGTCCTCGCCCTAGGACTAGGAGGTATTTTTTTTCTTCTCTTCAATATCTCCACATAAGTGAAATTTTTTCTCTTAAACAATTCATTTTGTGTAGTCAATCATCTCTTGGTAGCCCTCCTGGAGGGATGACTCCATTGGCTGCCCCACAACCCTCGCCCTATGACGAGGAGGTAACATTTTTTGCTTCTCTTATCTCTACAAATGTGGCATGTTTTCATATATTATAAACAATGTATTTTTGTGTAGTCAATCATCTCTTGGTAGCCCTGTTGGAGAGATATCTCCATTGGCTGTCCCACACGCTAGCCCTCGCCCAATGACGAGGAGGTAACCTTTTTTTGCTTCTTTTCCTTATCTCTACAAATGTGTCGTCATATATATTATAACAATGCCTTTTTTGTAGTCAATCATCCCTTGGTAGCCCTTTTGGAGAGACATCTTCATTCGCTTTCCTACAAGGCAGCCCTGGTCCAATCACAAGGAGGTGACGAAAATTGATATTTTTCTTCAATTGTTGTTGTTTGTAGGCAACTTTTTTAATGCATGAAATTGATGTATTATGCAGGCAACTTTCTATGGAAACAGAGACTTCCACTTCTCCACCAGAATTTGTTGTGAGGCCTGCAAAGAAGCTTACGCCGAAGAGGAGAAAAATAGTGTAGCATGCCATTTTGTGATCTTGTAGTGTGTAGTCATCTTTATGAAATTGATGCCACTTCTTCGCGAAGTTGATGCTTCTCGATTGAATTCATCCTTTTAGTGTCTTTTATGATCTTGTCGTGTACGCAGTGAGATGAGGACTCGCTTTATGCTTTTGAATGCAACTTCTGAGTCAAGGACTCACCTTATGCTTTAAATCTGAAACTCAGACCTATTCATTCTGGATTGTCAAGTCTGTGAGCACATATGCACAATATTGAGCTGATTATGTGGATTGTCATATATATTTTTTGTGACATGTGAAAATGGTACAGAAATGCAGAGAGGTCATGTCAAATATTTTGGTGAAAATGCTGATGAAATTTAATTATATCCATGTCAAGAAAACTATACATCAATACATGTTACAACCACTGAAGCTGAATTTTCATTGCATCAATAGGAAGACATCCAATTGCAGTTGTGACAGCAGCTAAAGCTAAGCCATCAGCACATAACAAAAATTTTAGTGAGCTATCTTCTTCAGGCAGACAACTACAGCAGCAAGCAGCTACAGCCAACTACAGCAGAGCTACAGCTAGAGGCTACAGCCAGCAGACGAATGCACGCTACGGCCAGCGAGCGACCTGGACTGACACGCGCTACAGGGATGGCGCCCTTCTTATCCCGCACGGCGAGGAAGCCGCCGGAGAGCGGCGTACGGCGGCGCCCTTCTTCTCCGGCAGGGTGTGGGAGCGGCCGGAGCGAGGCGGACGGTGGCGCCTCAGCCACAGGAACGGACAGCGCGCGGTGAGGTGGTGACGCGGGGTAGGAGGCGCGGCGAGGTCACGGTGCTCGGGGAGGAATCACGACGAGATGGCGGCTGGCTGGTTTGTTCCTCTGTTTCGGTGAACTCTCGTCTCCTCTGTTTCGATCGAACCAGTTGACCAGGCAGAAAAGACCAAAGGGCAAAATCGTCCAAAGTATTATGACGTGTAGCCTAAGACCTGAGAATTGAGAAAAAAAGTTAGTTTGTGCCATTTAATCTAGCTATGAAGGAAAAGTGTGCCATTTAATCTAACAAAAAGAAAGATGTGCTATTTTATCAAGGTACGAGGAAAAACGTGCTATTTTATCAAATTGCTCTTAAACCTTTCTTCTGTTGGGGTTTCTGGTAGCTGGAGAAAATTGGCAAAATTTTGGCAAATTTGAAATCAGCTTCCTTTGGGCTTTGGGTCCCTCTAACTAAATTTTTTGATTAAGTTTATTTGCTCATATTCATGTAGAGTTTAATATTATTCAGTGACATGCCAATTCCAAACTTCCAACAACTAGATGCCGCATGAAAATGGAAGGGTTCTCTTCGTTTTAACTTTTTTTTCCTGTGAAAATGAATAAGCGTTTCGATTTGTTGTGTGTCACGAAGCATGAAATATAGGGCCTCGGCTTCTTTTTGACGTTTCTTTGAGAAAAAAATAAGGGTTTAGTCTTTCGTATGGTAATCTTGTGTTGTGCCACATGTTTTTAAGATTGTTGTTTGGTGTTGCCAACTTGAGGAAAAGATTTTTTTTTTCGAACTTTGCTGATGAAATACACATTATCAATCCACTCCTCTAAATATAGTTTTCTTAAATCTTGGTTTTCTGGGCGTTGATATTGTATTGGCATCCAAAATGTTCATAAACCAATTGATTCACGATAGAATAGTAACCATCATTTGAATTGTTGAATATGAAGCAACTCGATATTTTCTCTTCATGGAGGAGGCAAGCGGTTAGCGATGCTTTCAGTTTTTCCTTTGGTGGTTTAAGTGTCTGAATATTGAATAGATACTTTTGAAGAAATGGGAATCCAACTAGCCGCCTCTACATCACAGGATGCATGCAAGCATAGTGTTATTGAACTAGAATGGTATCACGCCCCACGGAGGAGGCAATCATCGTTACGATGAAATAGTGAAACAATATGAAGGCATCCATGAAGACCTGACTCGTAAGTCAGGTAGCGAGGGTGACCGCCTCGGACGCGGAGCACGGAGACCTAATCCGACATACTATTAAGATCTAGTCTACGTAAACAAGTTTACACCACAGACCAAGAGAGACATGGAATCAGACAAACCTGATTGGTATATCCCCAAGTTTACTTTGATTACTAGTCTCTTCCCTAGAAACATCCTAGAAGGTGTTTAATTTTTTTTGGGTGCTTTATATAGTTTACTAGTGGATTAATTTCTATGGGTTAAGATGATTTTAGTTTGACAAATAAGCACTAGTGCTTCTATATTGTATTAAAACATTTGTCATTCTAGTATCAAGTTCAAAGTAAACAACAACTTTTCCAATAAATTACTGAACCGACAAAAACATGTATATAGCGCAGTCTACTTGCCTGTACATAATCATACACTAGAAACAACAATCAAGATATTTGGAGAACCGTATGTTTTACATATAGGGGCCAATATATTTAAGAATATCAAAAGGTGCCCGTGCACACACAGACACACACACATGCATGCATTATAATTGACGTAAATGAAATACATACGAAATCCATGTGGATACACTGGTAGAAAAAGAGGCTTCCATACGCCCCCATTAGTCCCCAAAACAATCGAACCGCGACCAAAGGGGTCTTTAGTCGCGGTTCGGGAGGAGACCCGCGACCAACTATCTGGGCCCAGCGCGCTCGGTCGACAGCTGGCGGACGGGATGGGCTTTAGTCCCGGTTGGCCTGGCCAACCGCGACTAAAGGCTTCGGGAGCCTTTAGTCGCGGTTGGCCAGGCCAACCGGGACTAAAGGCCCATCCAGCTGGCGGACGGGAGGGGCTTTAGTCGCGGTTGGCCTGGCCAACCGGGACTAAAGGTCCCCGAAGGCCTTTAGTCGCGGTTGGCCAGGCCAACCGGGACTAAAGGCCCATCCCTATATATAGGACTCAGCTCACTTCACTTCACTCAGCTCACTTCACAATTTTCAGAAGGGGGTGGTGGGTTTGCTTTTGGTTCCTCCTATGCACACAAGGTGTTCGATGAAATGCCCGAGAGCCTGAAACAAACATGGTATGAAGTGTCCGAGCCACACTTGAGCTTTCTCATTTATTTTTCCTCCGCGATCGCGGTTAGCAACTTGAACCTTTCATGTGTCATTGATAAAATATGCATGTGTGTAGTTCATTGTTTAATTTGTATTATTTCTAGCTAGTTAGTTTAACAAATGCATGATGGTTAATTATATACTTTATATCATAATAATGCAGATGAATCGGCAATGGATGTACGGTCCCCGACTCTCCGGCGAGTTCACTACGGGTTTGAAAGATTTTCTCGTAGTGGCAAATGCGAACAAGCAGCAAGGTTTTATTATCTGTCCATGTGTTGTCTGTAAGAATCAGAAGGGTTACTCCTCCTCAAGAGACGTTCACATGCACCTGCTTCGGCACGGTTTCATGCGAAGCTATAATTGTTGGACCAAGCATGGAGAAAGAGGGGTTAGAATGGAAGAAGATGAAGAAGGGGATGATATCGATGACAACTATCATGATCATTTCGATGATACTTTCATGGAGGATGATGCTGAAGGTGGGGAAGGGTTAGGTGAAGGTGAAGAAGAGGCACATGATGAGCCCGCTGATGATCTTGGTCGGACCATTGCTGATGCACGGAGACGCTGCGAAACTGACAAGGATAGGGAGAATTTGGATCGCATGTTAGAGGATCACAAAAAGTCGTTGTATCCAGGATGCGATAATAGTCTGAAAAAGCTGGGCTGCACACTGGATTTGCTAAAATGGAAGGCACAGGAAGGTGTAGGTGACTCATCATTTGAAAATTTGCTGAAAATGTTGAAGAATATGTTCCCGAAGAATAACGAGTTGCCCGCCAGTACGTACGAAGCAAAGAAGGCTGTCTGCCCTCTAGGTTTAGAGGTTCTGAAGATACATGCATGCATTAACGACTGCATCCTCTACCGCGGTGAATACGAGAATTTGAATGAATGCCCTGTATGCACTGCATTGCGTTATAAGATCAGAGGCGATGACCCTGGTGACGATGTTGAGGGCGAGAAACCCAGGAAGAGGGTTCCCGCCAAGGTGATGTGGTATGTTCCTATAATACCACGGTTGAAACGTCTGTTCATGAACAAAAAGCATGCCAAGTCGTTGCGATGGCACAAAGAGGACCGTAAGTCCGACGGGGAGTTGAGACACACCGCTGATGGAACGCAATGGAGAAAGATCGACAGAGTGTTCAAAGATTTTGCAGCTGACGCAAGGAACATAAGATTTGGTCTAAATACTGATGGCATTAATCCTTTTGGCGAGCATAGCTCCAGCCATAGCACCTGGCCCGTGACTCTATGCATCTACAACCTTCCTCCTTGGTTGTGCATGAAGCGGAAGTTCATTATGATGCCAATTCTCATCCAAGGCCCTAAGCAACCCGGCAACGACATCGATGTGTACCTAAGGCCATTAGTTGAAGAACTTTTACAGTTGTGGGCCAGACCTGGTGTACGTATCTGGGATGAGCACAAAGGAGAGGAATTTGACCTACGAGCGTTGCTTTTTGTAACCATCAACGATTGGCCTGCTCTCAGTAACCTTTCGGGACAGATAAATAAGGGATACAATGCATGCACGCACTGCTTACATGAGACTGAAAGTGTACGTTTGGTTAATTGTAAGAAGAACGTGTACCTGGGTCATCGTCGATTTCTTCCCCGAAATCATAACGTAAGAAAGAAAGTCAAGCATTTCAACGGCAAGGCAGATCACCAGCCGAAGCCTGCAGAACGTACTGGTGCTGAGATATTTGATATGGTCAAGGATTTGAAAGTCATCTTTGGAAAGGGTCCTGGCGGACAATCAGTTCCGCGGGGAGTTGACGGGCACGCACCCATGTGGAAGAAGAAATCTATATTTTGGGAGCTAGAATATTGGAAAGTCCTAGATGTCCGCTCTGCAATCGACGTGATGCATGTTACGAAGAATATTTGCGTGAACCTGCTAAGCTTCTTGGGCGTGTATGGGAAGACAAATGATACAAAGGAAGCACGGCAGGACCAACAACTTTTGAAAGACCCAGATGACCGGCATCCGGAATGGTTTCAAGGTCGTGCCAGCTACGCTCTTACCAAAGAAGAGAAGGTCATTTTTTTTGAATGCCTGAGCAGTATGAAGGTCCCGTCTGGCTTCTCGTCGAATATAAAGGGAATAATAAACATGGCGGAGAAAAAGTTCCAAAACCTGAAGTCTCACGACTGCCACGTGATTATGACGCAATTGCTTCCGATTGCTTTGAGGGGGCTCCTACCGGAAAATGTTCGAGTAGCCATTGTGAAGCTATGTGCATTCCTCAATGCAATCTCTCAGAAGGTAATCAATCCAGAAGATCTACCACGGTTACAGAACGATGTGGTCCAATGCCTTGTCAGTTTCGAGTTGGTGTTCCCACCATCCTTCTTCGATATTATGATGCACCTCCTGGTCCACCTAGTCGAAGAGATTTCCATTCTCGGTCCTGTATTTCTACACAATATGTTCCCCTTTGAGAGGTTCATGGGAGTATTAAAGAAATATGTTCGTAACCGTGCTAGGCCAGAAGGAAGCATCGTCAAGGGCTATGGAAATGAGGAGGTAATTGAGTTCTGTATTGACTATGTTCCTGACCTTAAGCCGATTGGTATTCCTCAATCGCGGCACGAGGGGAGTCTAAGTGGAAAAGGCAAGATCGGAAGGGAATCCACGATATGTATGGACGGTCATTCTATGACTGAAGCACACCACACAGTTCTGCAAAATTCCAGCTTGGTGGCTCCGTACTTCGAGCAACACAAGAATATTTTACGCTCGGACAACCCGGGGAAGCCTGAATCCTGGATTAGAAAGGCCCACATGGAGACTTTCGGCAGTTGGTTGCGAAAACATTTAATGAATGACAATGATGTTGGAGATCAGCTGTACATGTTGGCCAAGAAACCATCTTCGACTATAACGACTTTCCAAGGGTACGAGATAAATGGGAATACATTTTACACCATCGCCCAAGATAAAAAGAGCACCAACCAAAACAGTGGTGTCCGCTTTGATGCAGCAACCGAGAATGGGCAAAAGGTCACATATTATGGTTACATAGAGGAGATATGGGAACTTGACTATGGACCCTCCTTTAAGGTCCCTTTGTTCCGGTGCAAATGGGTCAAGCTAACAGGAGGTGGGGTAAAGGTGGACGAGCAATACGGAATGACAATGGTGGATTTCAACAATCTTGGTTACCTTGACGAACCATTCGTCCTTGCCAAAGATGTCGCTCAGGTTTTTATTTGAAGGACATGAGTAGCAAACCGAGGAAACGGAAAGATAAGAAAACGATCAGTACATCATGCGATGATCCAAAGCGCCACATTGTTCTTTCAGGGAAAAGAAACATCGTGGGAGTGGAGGACAAGACAGACATGTCAGAAGATTATAATATGTTTGGTGAAATTCCGCCCTTTAAAGTGAACACTGACCCAAGCATTAAGTTAAATGATGAGGATGCTCCATGGATACGGCACAATCGTAAGCAAGCAGGGACACAAGGGAAGAATTGATGTGTAATAATTTATTGTACCAAACTTTGTATTTGGTCGATGAACTGAATGATGTATCAAACCTTTTGTCAAACCTTCAAGGGATTTTAAAATGAATTAGTTTTATTTTTTTGATTTTTTTGATATATAATTGTATTTTTAAGATTTTAAAATGAATTAGTTTTATTTTTCTGATTTTAAAAGGAAAAGGAAGAAAAAAACAGAAGAAAAAAACAAACAGAAGAAAAACATAAGAAAAAAACAGAAGAAAAAAACAAACAGAAGAAAAAAACAGAAGAAAAAAGGAAAAAGGAAAAAAGGAAGGAAAAAAGAAGAAAAACAGAACAAAATAAATAAAGCAAAAAAGAAAGAAGGAAAAAGGAAGAAAAAAACAGAAGAAAAAAAAACAGAAGAAAAACATAAGAAAAAAACAAAAGAAAAAAACAAACAGAAGAAAAAAACAGAAGAAAAAAGGAAAAAGGAAAAAAGGAAGAAAAAAAGAAGAAAAACAAAACAAAATAAATAAAACAAAAAACAGGCAAAAAATAAAAAATATGCCACCTACTGGGCCACCACGGCCTGAATACGACTAGAAACCCATTAATGGGCCAGGATTCAGGCCCGCAGAAGGCCCAGTAGGCCCACAGGCACACAGTGACAGAATAGGCCCGTAAGCCTGCATTTGAGAGGAGCTCGAAGTGGTGAGCGCAGCCGCGCTTATAAACCATTGTCGAAGCCTCTCGGCTAGCGAGGTGGGACTAAACATCCCACCGCACCGCGCCAGTTCCAGCACAGACCCTTTAGTCCCGGTTGGGGAGGCGGACCGCGACTAAAGGGTACCCTTTAGTCGCGGTTGTTGTCCCCAACCACGACTAAAGGGTCTTTCTGCGCGGGAGCGAAAGCGGCGCCAAAACCCTTTAGTCCCGGTTGGGGAGGCGGACCACGACTAAAGGGTACCCTTTAGTCGCGGTTGGTGTGGCCAGCCGCGACTAAAGGGTACCTTTAGTCGCGGTCCTCCTCCCCAACCGCGACTAAAGGTGCGTCTATAAATACTGCACTTAGCAGTTTCGCCATTTCCCATTCTCCTCTCTCTCGACGCCGAAGCGTTGCCCCGACGCCGATCGACGCCGAAGCCCTGCCCCGACGCCGAAGCCCTGCCCCGACGCCGACGCCGACGCCGAAGCCCTGCGCGCCGCCGCTTCCGTCCCCAGTGAGCGCCGCCTCCGCCCGTGCCCTGCCCTTGCCCGCCGCCCGTGCCCTGCCCTTGCCCGCCGGCCGCCGCCCGCCGCCCGCCGCCCGACGCCCTGCCGCCCGCCGCCCGACGCCCTGCCGCCCGCCGCCCGCTGGCCCTGCCTGCCGTCCTCCGCGCGCCGGCAGAAGAAGAAGAAGGAAGAAGAAAAAGGAAGATGAAGAAGAAAGAAAAAGGAAAAAGGAAGAAGAAGAAAGAAGGAAGAAGAAAACAAAAGAAAAACAGAAGAAAAACAAGAAAAAGGAAGAAAAAAGGAAAAAGGAAGAAAAAAAAGAAAACAAAAGAAAAAGGAAGAAAACAACAGAAGAAAAACAAAGGAAGAAGAAAAAAAGAAAGAAAAAAAAAGGAAAACACAAGAAAAACAAACAGAAGAAAAAAAACAAAAGAAAACAAAAAAAACCAGAAGAAAAACAAAGGAAGAAGAAAGAAAATAGAAAACAAAAGAAAACACAAGAAAAACAAACAGAAGAAAAAAACAAAGGAAGAAGAAAAAAAGAAAGAAGAAAGAAAAAGGAAGAAGAAAAAAAGAAAGAAGAAAGAAAGAAGAAAAAGGAAGAAGAAAAAAAGAAAGAAGAAAAACAAAGGAGGAAGAAAAAAAAAGGAAGAAGAAAGAAAGAAGAAAGAAAAAGGAAGAAGAAAAACAAAGGAAGAAGAAAAAAGGAAGAAGAAAAAGGAAGAAGAAAAAAAGAAAGAAGAAAGAAAAAGGAAGAAGAAAAAACAAGAAAGAAAAAGGAAGAAGAAAAAAATGAAAACCAAAAGAAAGAAGAAAGAAAAAGGAAGAAGAAAAGAAGAAGAAGAAAGGAAGAAGAAAGGAAGAAGAAGAAAGAAAGAAAGAAAAAAGAAAAAGGAAGAAGAAGAAAGAAAGAAGAAAGAAGAAAGGAAGAAGAAGAAAGGAAGAAGAAGAAAGAAAGAAGAAGAAAAAAATGAAAACCAAATGAAAACCAAAAGAAAGAAGAAAGAAAAAGGAAGAAGAAAAAAAGAAGAAGAAAGGAAGAAGAAAGGAAGAAGAAGAAAGAAAGAAAAAAGAAAAAGGAAGAATAAGAAAGAAAGAAGACAGGAAGAAGAAGAAAGGAAGAAGAAGAAAGGAAGAAGAAGAAAGGAAAAAGGAAGAAGAAGAAAGGAAGAAGAAGAAAGAGGAAGAAGAAAGGAAGAAGAAGAAAGAAAGAAGAAAGAGGAAGAAGAAAGGAAGAAGAAGAAAAAAGAATTTTTACTTAAAGAATCTTATTTTTTAATTCCTCCTCCTCTATGTCCCCTTAATCTTATTTTTTAATTCCTTTATACTTAAAGAATTTTTACTACATGCAGGAGTGACATATGGCGGACGATAGAACCGAGCCGCTTAGGGATCCGGAGGCTGAACGTTATTTAATGGGCATCATCAACAACGAGATTCCTTATGTGCCGGGCTCAGAATATGAGCAACAAGAGGATGTAGTCTCTTCTTATCTGAACCTTGACGGTGGAACAGAGATTGTCGATGATCAAGAAGGTGAAGGAACGGACATTGTCGACGGAGGTCAACCGTCAACAACCGACGATCTCGAATTGCAAGTAGCAACCACCTCCGGCGAGGTATATATATACATTGAGCCTCTCGTGATACAAACTTACTGAAATGTGAATACATATGTATTAACGCGCGCGACTCTCTTTCTTTTTTTAGCCCTCCGGAATATCGAGTACGACAAAGCGTGGCAAATCCAAGGCGATGAAAACAGGAGAAACATATGCCATTGAGTTTGTCAGTGAAACCGGCAAGCCCCTACAGCACACCTCAAAGTTTATCAACCAATGCGGAGTCGTTGTTAGAGACAACGTCCCGATCACCGTCCAGGAATGGAAGGAGCCAAAGAAGGCACGTCTTGGTTTCAGTTTTGTCGACAAGAGAACGAAAAAGGATTGCTGGAGAAAGCTTATGGAACATTTCATTCTACCTCCGGAATACAACAAAGTCGATGAATTCGGTAACGAGGTTCCGGGTGGACGTGAGAGGAGGAGGCTAGTTAAAGAGTTCGCTCTTCAGAAGATGGGCGAAGCATTCCGGAACTTCAAGAAAAATTTAACCCGTGACTATGTCAACAAGGGCAAGACTCCGGATTTCAATGGACAACATGAGAAACTGAAAGATGATTGGCCAGAATTTGTGAGGCAAAAGCAATCGGAGCATTTCAAGGAAATATCAAAAAAAATAAGGATAATGCGAGTAAGAAAAAGTTCCATCATATTATGGGGCCAGGAGGATACCGCCTTTCGGAGCCTAGGTGGCAGAAGATGGAGGAGGACCTGAGGGTGCGAGGAATCCCTCTAGGTACAGAGGGATGGGACCCAAGGGCCAAAAGCTGGTGGTACGGGCATGGGGGATCGCTAGACCCGGAGACAGGGGTGTGTGTTCACCGGCAGAGACAGTTTGCTCCCACCCAAGCCCTTATTGACGCAATGACCCAAGCTCAAGAGGGCTTGATCAAGTTCAACAGAGAGAAAGACGCACTGACAACAGCCCTCGGGAATGATGAACACGGAGGACGTGTACGAGGCAAAGGCAAAGTTCCGTGGAAAGTAGGGTTTTCCGAGGACAATGACCCGTACTGTCACAGAAGCCGTAAGAGAAAGACGGACCGGGATGCAGATCTTATGACGAAGTTTGCATTGGAACTCCATGAGTTGAAGCAGACCGTGCATGAACTAGTGAAAGAAAAATCGGCTGCAGGGCCGCATGAAGATCATGAAGCGGATCGCGGAAGCCAGCAGCGGAGAAGCAGCGTGGCTTCCACGGATGCCCCGCCTGGTGCTAGTGCACCGATGATCGAGATTCGTGCACCGGAGCCTCACTACCCCGTGGATGATGTAAAGGAGATGAAAGAATGTGATCTGCATTATCCCGTGGGGAACGTTTCCACGAAGGTAGCTAGCGGCAGTGCTTTACCCTGTACACCTGGAGCACTCCACCACAACAACCCCATTGCATATGGCTATGCTCGTGTCACGGTGGAAGACATAGTCCAAGGGTTTGAGGACCTGGAGATTGACAAACCTACACCCGAAGGGGAGAGAAGACTTGGAGATGTCAAGCGCCAGTTCATTCTATGGAAAAAGAAGTACATAGTGTTTCCAGGCGAGGCGCCAAGGCTAGCAAGTCCACCCCCCTCCGATGGTGGTGGTGGCGGTGGTGGCGGTGGTGGTGGTCGTGGTGGTTCACCTACACCTCCTTCACACCATTCGACGCCGTCCCCCGATCCACAACCTCCGGCGGGTACGACGCCCCCCAATCCTCCTCCGGCGGGTACGACGCCCCCCAGTCCACCTCCGGCGAAGAAGCAGAAGCAGGCGGACAACAAGGAATCCCGCTCCTGGACTATTAACCCGGACCCTTATGTACCTAAGACCACAAGGGTACCGGAGCCATCACTGAAGCCTCTCCTCCCAAGGCCTGGGGAACTTAGTGAAGCTGAAACCAAATTGGCCGCGTCTGCTGATTATGAGAAATGGAAGGCGGATATGAAGGCGAAAAAAGAGCCTGAGCCCAAGCAAGTATTCACTGAGAAGCAAAAGAAGTGGGCTAAGGATTTTTTGACGACACCGTCCCAAGCCGAGCTGAATATGCCTGACGACTATGGACATGAACTTCGTAGGCAAGCAAAAATATTGAAGGAGGAGAAAGAAGAAAGTAAAAAAAGCGGGAAACAAGTTGACCAGCTCGGGATGCATAAGAAACAATCGATCCCCCCGCTCATAGTGAAAGCCGGTCCGGAAGAGGACCCCGAGATCATAGCAGCTGCGGCAGCACTTGGATTGACTGTAGCGGGTGCCATGAAACAAGTGTCCGAGATGGGTTTGACTCTTCGTGCCTTCTTAGGCCTTGAGGATGCGCCAGTATGTGAGATAGCATTACAATATGTGCGGAATGGGCCTCTCGTCGAGCCTGCGCGGGAAAAGAGTCTACCACCATAAATGCGAAATCTGCTACGTTGGTACAAGCAATTCATAACATGGGCCGACAAAGAATATGTTTATGCGGATGTTACAGAGGAGCATCACACCAAACGGTACTCTGTAGAAATTCATATGAGTGAATTGTTCCAGCTGTTCAATCTGCGCGACCTCGACAAATCTATGCTGAGTTGCTACGTTCTGTAAGTGATTTATTTCCACCTCATCTCGTTCTTCATTGCCTGCACTATATATATATATATTGTCCTAACTATATTGTTGCGTACGCTATTATGCAGATTGAAGATTTGGGAATGCAAAATAAGAAACATCCATGATGTTGGGTTCATTGACCCACATATCGTTAATGGACATGTGTTACAACATCACCCCGAAGACGTGGAGAAAGACCTGTACAAGTTTCTTAGAAAGCATCAACTCAAAAGTCATATTCTATTTCCTTACCATTTTGGGTGAGTGTTTCTCTCTTGTGCCCATTCTCTTTTGTTTACTCCATGCATGGTATGTCTAATCGATGAGTTATGCATGACTGTGCATGTAACGTGTCCGCAGGTTCCACTGGATTCTGCTAAATATTGAACTTCACACCTCCAGAGTTCTAATCATGGACTCTATGGATTCGGATCCAAAGCGTTGGGCCGACATGAGAAAAATGCTGCAAAAGTAATTATTTTCAATCATTTGAGCTCTATATCGATCGGTCTCTTTCGTTCATTTCCTAATATCAAGTAACTAATAACTTCCTTATTCATTTAATTTTCTTTGCCCTGTAGGGTTTGGAGACGGTTCTCAGAAGAAATTGTCGGTGAATTCAAACATGAGCTAGATTTCAGAAGGTTAGTTAATGTGGATAAGCAGCCACCGGGGACCAATCTATGTGGATACTATGTTTGTGAGAACATCCGGAGACACACCACTGAGCGGAAGGCATCGGATAGCGTGCGGAACGCGACGGATAACTTGCGGAGGAGGCTTAGTCCAGAAGCTCGCTTCCGACCAATTCAAGAAGAATTAGCAGGATTTTTCATGAGGGAAGTCATCAATCCTAAAGGAGAACACTATACCGAGGACGAAGAAATTTATATGCATACCCGAGATTGAAACTTGTACGAAGTTGTATATGGTCATCCATCCTAATTGCGTATGGAAACTTGTTCGAAGTTGTATATGGTCACCCGAGATTGAATATATATTATATATTCCTCTTGAATTCTTCTTGTTTGAAATTTCATATGCATGTATATAGTAGCGTAAAATATGTGTACTGAAACTTCAAAATTAAAATAAAACACAAAATATAATATAAAAGAAATAAAACACTCCAAACTAAAAAGAAACCAGGTTTAGGGGGGCTAAAACCCTAAACCTGCGGAGGAGCCCTTTAGTCCCGGTTGGCCACGAGAACCGGGACTAAAGGTCCTCCGCCCCGACGGACCACGGGCGCCCACGTGGACGGGCCTTTAGTCCCGGTCAGCCACAAGAACCGGGACTAAAGCCTTTAGTCGCGGTCCGTAAGAGGCGCGACTAAAGGGAGGGGTCTTTAGTCGCGCATATTTAGTCCCGGTTGCACAGCCGGGACTAAAGGCTGTTGCGAACCGGGACTAAAGGGTTTTTTTCTACCAGTGATATGAAATTGCCTTTTTTCACATGTTTAATCACATTGTCTGGAAATAGCTTCTTCTATAACATATTATTTAAATTTAGCATGGTGTATGTATTTTTCAATTTACAAACGTGAGAAATGTATATTAAAAAACAATATAATTCCATTTAAAACACTATTATGGTGTTATTTTATATAAATACATAATAATCAAGCTTATATTTTTAAGTAAATAAATTATAAGCAAATATGAAAGTTTAGTACAAATATAATAGCCGTTAGGTCTTGTTGCCTGCCATCAAGGACACGAAGCTGATGGCATTGCCACCTCATCGTGTAGGATGGACACGAATATTTATACCCGGCTGTGGGAGGGGATCGATCGATGGGGATGGCTTCGCATGCGTTCTGGTGCCTTCCACGGATTGCGGGCATGGCTCCGTTCGTGGAGTTTGGGTACGCGTTCGCGGGGGTTCCCGAATGTTCTTGGGCTTCTCCTACTCTCTCTCCTTCCACTCCTTCCCGAAGGTTCGCCTTGGCCTTGTCCCGAAGCTTCTATGGCCACCTGGGGTAGGTGCTATGAGATGCGTGCGTCCGGTGGAGATTACTCCGTGGCGTGGGCAACAGTTTATACAAAACGATTACTAATTAAAGCAGTGTACAACATGTCAGAAAATTGTTCATACCGTTTGGAAAAATGTTGGCGACACTTCGAACTACTCACACGTTTCGGAACATGGTCATGACGTTTTTCAACAAATGTTGCTGAAATGTAAAACGTATGTTCGCGTGATTTTTGTATATAAAATGTCCATGCCATACACACAAAAAGAATCATCGCATTCGTAAAAATGTTCACATGTTTATGGCGTTTTGAACAAAAGTAATGCTAGTGCAATGCTGATATGTGTTCACCTAATTTTTTAGGGAAAAGAATTGTAACATTCAAATAATATTCGTGAAATCGAAGAAAATGTTAGGAAGACATAAATTTCTTAGGCTCTCGCGTCGTCCCCGCGGGCGGCTCGGGAGCAGCCCCGCCACCGCCGCCAGCAGCCCACCCACCATCCTCCTCCTCCCCTCGCCGCCGTCGGCAGCGGTCGTCGGGCAAAGCCCGCGCGGCTCGGCGGCGGCGGGGCCTCTGTCCCCCTTTCGTCTAGAGGTGGCTGGCGCGGGCCGGTTGGCCTCGGCGGGAGCCCGAGCTGCTGCGTGCGCTCAGGGCGGCGCGGCTGGCCTGCGGGGTGGCGCACGGAGGCGCGGGCGCGCGTTGGCGTGGGTGCGCGAGCGCGGATCTGGAGTGTGGCGCGGATCCGGTGGCGGGCTGGGACGGTGGAACTCCTCTGCTCAGGTGCTACGGGCGCAGATCTGATGTGCGCTGTTGAGCGGTGTGGGCGGCGAGGCGTGGCTGGCGGCGGCGCATCCAGATGCGGGATGTGCGCGTGGTGGTCACGCGGGACGCAGGCGCGGCGCGCCGCGCCGGGCGAGCACCGGCTGGAGTTGCGGAGGGCTTGCCGCCGGGTGGGCTCTGGCTCGGCCGTCGGCGCGCGAGGTGGAGGGAGGAGTGGCGCTGCGCGGGACGGCGCAGATCTGGCGCGGCTGTCGGCACGCGTGTGGAGGGGAGGAGTGGTGCTGCGCACGAACATGCGCTGCAGTCAGATCCGGGGAGGCGAGTGCGCTTGTTGCTCTGCGTGGATCTGCAGCGTGATGGGCGCGGGATGAGCGCAAACGTCGGCGTTGCGGCCGACCACTAGCTGCGCGGGAGAAGCTGTGGGAGATGAATGGCACCCTTGCTCGGTTTTGCATCCTCCTTATGGTGGTTCGGACAGCCTGACGGTGTTGCGGGTGGGAGGGAGAGATGGTGGTGGCTGGAGGGAGAGGAATGGCGTCGCGGCGGTTGTTGCATCCTTCGTCGGGAGAGGAATGGTCCGCAGGCGTTGCATCCTCGAGGAGACGAATGGCGTGCTGCTTGGTTGCATCCTTCCGATGGGAGAAGAATGACACCGCTGCGAGGGTTGCATCCTCGTCCAGTGGGGGACGCGGACGCAAGGTTGGAAGCTCGTCGGGCTTGTCGGGAAGGTGCGGTTAGCCGTGGAGGCAGAGGCGGTGGTTTCGTGCGTAGGCTGATCGGATCCTGGGCTCGGGCTATGCAGGTGGAACTGCCGACGAAAGTCGTACTCCAGTCATGGCCGGAGTCGTTGATGGCGGCGCCTTCTAGCGTCGCTCCCTTGTTGAAGGCATTGATGTAGCAGCTCCCACCTTGTCTTTCCCGATGTGCTCCGGGGGAAACCCTTGATCTAGTTTAGATCGGACGATGGCGGCGCTATTCGGCGTCGCTTTCTCTCTTGGGGGCATCGTTCTGGAGGTGGATCCGGTCAGAGGGGCTCGTGGTCACCGGGGTCGGAGCTACGCTGCCTTGTACTGGGTGGGTGGCGCTCCGTGGAGTGTAGTGTTGTTCTGCAACCACTAGGGCTGTTGTTTTTATTTGATCTTCGGATCTTCACCGTGTTATGTTTCCGTTGCTTCCTACTAAATCTGAATCAAGCCAGCAATTTGCTGGATCTTTCAAAAAAAACTTTGCACGCATTGAAGTTTTATGAAAGCATTTTGGTATACATGCTGTCAGTGAACATGGTAATTATGATAAGATCATAAATTAAGTAGAAAAAATATGTATACAATGGAAAGTAGCTAGGAAATATGTAAATTATTGAACTCTGTACACCCATTGGGAGAACCTGGCTCTGCCATTGTCAGTGAGTGACAGTGGTCCCTTACATGGAATTCTGATGGCTAATTTATGCATAGCACAGCATTTAGCATGGATGAGATTCTAATCAGAGAAGTTGTGATGCTCTATCCGCTGATATGACCAAGATCCAGTCCACCCTGCAGCGCCTGAGGGGAGGGGCAGAAGTGTCTACCAAATTAAATACGTGCACATTACCCCTGTCATTTGATATAATGTGTATTGAATTAGCAAGAGCCAATGCTGGCATCATGCAAAATCAAGTGAATTTTAGCTATGTATAAACACTCATGTCACTTGAAACAAGGTATATAGTTAGTGAGAGCTGATGTGAAAATTATGAGAAGTTGAGTAATTGTAGAACTACAATGACATCCCTCCATGAGAAATAACAGTCTAGGTCTTCCACTGTGATCAGGCACTATGTTTTCAACACATGCAGCAGGAGGACCAAAAGAGAAAGACGATAATAGGGGGGAAACAGTATTCCCTCCATTCCACAATGTAGTGCGTCCACGCTTCTTGAGATTCAAGTTTGACCGTAAATTTAACCAACGAGACCGACTGTGGCGGGAGCAAAAATTATATCATTGAATTCATATCTTCGATAATCTGGAGACGTACGAAACACATATATGCGAGAGCACCACAGTGCATTGATGTCATCTTCTTTAATCACAACCAAAGACATTGAAAAAAACCAAACTTCTTCCCACATTAGTAATCCTAAACCTTGAGAAATTTGAGGTATAGCACTCACAGATTACCCAATACTTTTATGAGGTATAACTTGGTGGATTCTTGGCTTCTTTACCAATTCTCTTTTCAATATATGAGGTAATATCACCGTGAGTTATAGAACTTACGTTGGATGTTCAGTTTGGTACTAGAACTTTAAAAATATGAATTTGTGGTCATCTAACTTGATGTCCGGTGTAAATACGGTGCTTTGTACTTTATATCCAGCGTGCACTCTGGGCCAGCGTGGCATGGGATATTTTTGACATAAAAGACCAGGTGAGACCCATCTGTCAGTGAACAGTACAAGAAAAAAAATAGGTATATACCGTTCGGTGCGGGGATTGAATCTGCTTCCTCGCGTACGCTCGCACGGCGGCTGAACCATCACGCCTAGAACAAGTGCTGTTTCAGTTTTTTTTTCTTTTTGTTTGAGAATCAAGTGATGTTTCAGTTAGGTAACAATAATTTGTTATCTCTCGGGGAATATGTGGGCCAATCAGCTGAACTGGGCTATGGTCAGTGCAGCCCAGTTTGCGCTTTTGTTTTTTTACGGAAATTTGTGGATAGTACGTAAATTATGATCTCATTAATAAAAATAACGTCAAATATTTGTGTGTTGTAAGTATTGTAAATAAAAATTAAACGACTTACGTTTAAAATTATTTATGTATTATAATAAATATATTCATATATGTAAACAATACATACAATTAAAAAAATGTTTGTATAATTTAAAATATTACAGATATTTTTAAAAATTTAAATTAAAAATGTTAAATTATTAATACAAACATTGAAATTTAACACAGAAGTAATTGTATTCAAGTTGTAAATTGTGAATATTTTAATTACATGAACATTGAACTATGCAAATCTGTGTGTAGTTATTGAGATGTTTATATAATTAAAATAATTATTTAAAACTTAATTGTTTACAAATATGTCTATTATTTTAAATTATACAAACATATTTTCAATGTTGCCCTTTTAAATATATATTGGTACATAGTGGTTTAGTTGACACATATTGTTTTTCTAGATTGCCACAAACATTTTTTAAATTGATACATATTATTTTAAATACATTTATATTTTTATAATAACTCAGGAGTATTTTTGAAATTAAGTTATTTCATTTTTATTTACAATACTTATAGCACACGAATATTCAAACGCTATTTTAGTACTGAGATCATAATTTACATATTATTTACAAAAATAAAAAAAACACTAAAGGTGCAAACTGGGCTGCAAACATATCCTATTTCAGCTGATTGGTCCACATCCTCAGAGAAAAAAAGAGCTGATTGGTCCACATGTTCGCAGGGAAGATTAGTAGACGTTGGTACCCATCAAAAGCATCAGTTGTCCCTTGGCGAGATGATTCACCGTGCGATCTGGCCTTCTAAGATATAAGATGCCTGGTTTGAACCTCGTATTCCCTGCCCCATGATATATGTATAAGTTTTTTTCATGTACTGTTCGGTGGGTCCCATGTAATTAAAAGTCCATCCACTGCATGCATGCACATAGACCTTGTACGCGTGATACAATAGAAAGCATTGTATTTGCACCGGATGTCAAGTTATATGACCATAAATTCGTATTTTTAAAGTTCTAGCACTAAACTGAACATCCGAGACAAGTTGTATGACTTTCGATGATATTACCTCTTAATATATCATGGGCATGTTTGTGCGTATTCTACAAATACTTTATAATAATAACAGAGCATTATAGCAGCGCTCTCTCTCAGGTGAACACCACCTAATGGCCACGTCCATATTTTTTTCGGCATGAACATCACCTCAACAAAATCAACATTTGTTAACTAAAACAATTACCTATCTGGCCATAATTACACATTAGATTTAAATTGGAAACAAACAAATGTCAATACCTTTGCTGTTTAATGCCCCAATGCGAACACAGGCAACAACCCCAAACTCCAATTCGATCACTCACGCACCTATACCAACATCCAAGACATGGCTCCAAAAAGGACGAATCCGCCCAATCACACACAACAAATTTCCGCAAAACCTAGTAAGCAACAGACACGCATCTAGCCAGCCATCCAAACCCCAACACGAAGATCCACATAACAACTCCCAGTCCGCGGCAGCACGAAACCAACATCCAACAACAAATTGAAAATCTGTAAATTAGAAGAAGAATGAATGAACCACGCTGCAAATCAGACGAAAATGATATAAATCAGCAGACTAGAGGCACACCGAACCCCTCCCTGAAGCAACCGCCCATGCCAGAGGAAGACATTGCGGACAACCGAGGAGGAGACATGCAACGCAGAGCAGCAGCAGCCTACAGCCGGCCTCCTCCAACAATCAACGCCACCACGCCGCCGCCGGCGGCAACAAAGCGCCACCCACCTGCCCCGCTCCGAAACACAGTGAAATCCGAAGTAATCACCGCCACCAATTTCCCCTCTCCCCACGCTGCCCATGCTGAGGTGAAAAGGGAACGCGTGCTTAGCGATCCAGCGCACCTAGTTAAGGCGGTTCAGAATGGGTCAATACAGGCTGACGGAATGGTCCCACACGCCCCCAATGCCCCGATTCACCAGGGAGCTGTATTTTTAGGGAGCTTAGAGTTTTAGGCATATTACTGTATTTGAAGACAAGAATTCACTTAGGGCATGTACAATGGTGCTATCTTAGGAGTGTCACATAGGATAAATGCTGAGGTGAATGAGAGAGAAATCATAAGAAAAGACTTGTCTTCTCTTATTTAATAGATGATCTTTTAGCACAATATGTCTCACCATGTTTTTAGGAATTGCTAATTATTAAAGACAAGACTAAGAGATAACCCACTGTAGACATTCTTTTATTGTCATCTCTAAATTAAATGTAAGGCTTAAGGTAACGCCGTCTTATCAACCATTGTACATGCCCATATGATCATTTACGAGTTACACATATAATCTCATCTGCATTTTTATCAATTCAGTATATTTACTCTCATATACTGCTCATTAATGGTTGCTAAGGGTTAAAGTTTGGTTCGGGTGGGGATACAGAGAAAATTTGTGGGGTCGGGTGGGCCTTTTCCATGCAGAGGACACCGGCGGCACCAAATCCGCCCCATGTATTTTGTTGACTAAAGCACAAACATAGACGCTCACATACACGCACATACATAAAACCTTATGAATGCAAGCACGCGTACTCTGCCCCTATGAGCACCCCTGAGATACTGAGCCAACACAACATATTGAGATGGACGAAGTCGACACTAATTCCTTCACGGCCAGATGGAAACATCTCCTTCCATTGAACGCACAAGGCCTGAAATAAATTCAGAAAAATGCGACCACCGGTGCCAAGTCTAGGACTTAAACTCTGGAGTGTTGGGTTACCGCAAGGAATCTAACCATTCAAGTTTCCGCATCCGTCCCACATATTAGCTGGATACTAGGGGTGCTTGGATAGCATGGACATTTGGGCTGGGTTTGTTGGATGACTATTTTTTATCCGGATTATCGGCGTGCGCCTTTAGAGCGAATTGGATCCCATTGTAGATGCTCCAAGCTATTTCTATTTTGATATACGAGTGCCTACATCCGTATCTAGACAAATGTAAACAAGAATTTTGGGACGGAGGGAGTATTATCAAGATGGGTGAGACGTAATTGTCAACGCCGTTGTATGATTGTTACATACTATAAATCTGTTGTTTTTATGTATGGGATTGCTCTCTCACTCTTGAAAAAGAAAGGTCGAGCAACTTGTAGATCATCTCCCCTCCCCATCCATCCCCATACCAAAAGACAAAAATGCTACAGCAGCAGCAGCTAGTGCCGAACCGATGGGGAAAGAAAGAGGGAGAAAAGCGCACGAAAAGAAAGCAGAGAGAAATGAAACTGCCCTGCTGCTGAGGCCGGCCTCCTGGCGATGAGCCCCCGCCGCCGTCCCCCCCTGCTCCTCCTCGCCGCCGTCGCCCTCGCCTGCGCCTGCGCCGCCGCCCGCCCCTGCGCGGCCCTCGTCCGCCTCGGCGCCGCCTCCTTCGTCGACGCCCCCGCGCGCTTCGGTGAGCAATCGGCCCCCCCCTGTCCCCTGCCGCCCCCCCCAAAAAACCCCTCTTTTCTGAGCTCCGTCCGTCGGCGCAGGGCCCCGGGTGACCGGCGACGGGATATGCGGGTCGCTGCGCGCCGCGGACCCCGCCGACGCGTGCGCGCCCGTCAGGGCCGCCCCCGGCGGGAGCGGCGGGATGGCGTTCGTGCTGATCGCGCGCGGGAACTGCAGCTTCGAGGGCAAGGTGCGGGCGGCGCAGCGGGCCGGCTTCGACGCCGCGCTCGTCCACGACGACGAGGACAAGGCCAGCCTCTACTCCAGTGAGTTCCTGCCGCTGCCCCTCTCTCCCTCTCCCCTGCTATGCTGCTCTGCTGTTTCAGCAGTGTCAGTTCACTTGGACACTCGGTAGCTGGTTCTCTTGATCTGAAGCTAGCTTGAAACTAGATGCCTACTTGGTGCATGGATTTGGCTTCCACTGCCTGCCAATTTATGGTCTCGGCGGTAGTTGGTTTATGTTTGGGTATACATAGGTTTGAAATTGAACCAAATATCACATAATTGGTTAAGAAAATGTACCAATTAAAGCTGTTTGTGCTGGGGGTCGAAGGTGCACACTGACTTACAGTTCTCCCTGTCAGTGTTCTACTAGAAATCTAATGTCATATGGCTATTCGGACACTATTTGTACTTCGCTTGGTAGTTCTGTGATGTTGACTGTAAGTCAGTGGTACTTCTTCTGACCTGCTACAAATCCAAAGACATAGCTAACACAAGTGTACGATATGTTAAATACAGAGAAAACCGTAAAAGTGTTTGTGATCCCAAACAGACTCAGAAGATCGCTATCATGTTAGATGTTGTGCTGTGCAATAGATATATCACCACTGCTCACCTTCTCCTTTATGTTCCACGGATAAAACATAACAAAAGGTCTGGATGCAATTTTACTTCTTATGAACTTTAACTAGTCTTAAGAAAGGGAATTTATTCTAGTTTGCTATCACTAGAAAGACATAGCTGAACTAACCCTAGCATGCCATATAATTTACAAGCCATCAAGTAGCGCTTTGAAGGTAAACAGACAGGTTGCTGATATTTATGAGAATGTGATTAATTCAATGTTAGGTTAAGTCCGGCTATCAAAGTTAGGACACGACTAAATGACTTTGTGCTAATGGTGTTCAGAAAGGCATTTTGTGTTTTCATTTATTTAGTTCTTGTTGGAGATACTTTGCAGGATATTTAGTTCCTCCTTTGTCTTAATTTAGTGGTTGGTGATCCTGAGGGCATACACATACCTGCGGTATTCGTATCTAAAATGGCTGGGGAAACTTTAAAGAAGTTTGCTAGAGGTGAAGATGGTGAGTGCTGCATAAACTCGTCGATGGATGAGACTGCAGGGACAGTGTTGGTGATGTCCTTCGTATCACTTGTTGTCATCATATCAGTTGTAGCTTCATTTCTTTTTGCCCGGAACTGCCGACTTTTACGCCATGGAGTTGATAATCGCCCACCTTACATCAAAAAACATGTGGTGGAAAAGCTTCCTTCTGTGGTATATAAAGCTCCCTGCTCAAGTGGCAACAATTGTGAAGAAGCCTGTGCCATTTGTTTAGAAGACTATGATAATGGTGACATGCTTAGACTTCTCCCATGCAAACATGGTAAGAGCATGTGATATCTCAGTACTTGACTATTTGTTTATATAGCCGCTGCTTCTTTTGTTGGGAATACAAATATATGCCAGTAGGAGTGTCTATGAAGCTAGTTTAATGATTTACGAATAAATTTACTACACAATATTTTTTGCTGAATGTCAAGATAACACAGATTTAGGATCAAGTTTCACAAACTGCACTTTCCTTGGACTCTTGTTTGAATACACCATACCTTTTTCTAATCTTGGAGGGAACTCACCTATGGGCCCTACATGGTAGTGATTGAAAAAGAGAACGGGTTGTTACATTGAGCTAGTCTAGGCTGCTTGTGTGGCATTCTTTTGGTGTCACTGCTAGGAGGGGGCAGATCTAAGTTCCACCCCAGATTCAAAAGGAGTAATTTTGTGAATCAAGTGTCACAGCTTGATCTTAAAAGCGCAGTTTTCTCACATTTAGCCAAAAAAGGAGTGCAGTTTTCAAGAAATGAATCAATATATGCCTCCCTCTGGCTTGATGCATATTTTGATTGGTTAAGACTAGACATGGACCAACAATTTACTTCATTAATATGTGGTTTATTTGAGACAGAATCACAATCGTAAGTAAGTAGTTCTGAATACATGTCACATAGACTGCACTAATGGACTAATTGCTGGTTAAAGCCCTGTCTTAAACAATCAAAATCCGCCGTATATAATACATATCCAGACAGATGGAGTAATGCATAAAAGCCACAATTGACGAAAGGGAATTTTTGAAGACCATGTTTGGCATATTTGTTTAGCCATGTCGCATGACAAAATCTAGTTTAGTATCCCATATTTGTCATATTTGTGTTGCACGATTTGAAGTGCTCATGGCGATATCCAATGTTTTACATAGGCAACATATTTACATTTCAAAATTTGTCGCTCATTCTTACATAGGAATACTTTCCTTTCATGTTAGAGCCAGGCAATGATTTCCACTGTCAGCGATTATGCTTGAAACTTCTTACTTTTGATAATTCCCTAACTATCTTGTGGTCAACAATTTTCCTACAGAATTTCATGTGGAGTGCATTGATCCCTGGCTGACAAAGTGGGGCACATTTTGCCCAGTATGCAAACTGGAGGTACTCACAGGTGAATAAGCAGGCAAGCTAGGAGTAAATCTCAGGTGAATAAGCAAGCCTCCGTTACTGCATATATACAAGTAGTGCTCGGCGGCGGTTATATCCAAGTGTGCTGAACTGGTGGATCTGTTGGCTGGGTTTGCAAGATAGATCAATGCCGAACATTTTATCATGAGGATGGAGTATGGGCCGCGGTTTGTGAGACTGGGCCCGTCTTAATACCCGGTAGAAGATTGCCTTATGTCGTTAACATTGAGATGAATCGTTTAATTGGGGTGTAGTATGTGGAAGCCATCTTGTAATTATATGTTAGAAGTTCAATTGTTTCTTTCCCATGCATTTCGTGATTCTCCTGAGTGGGGTGTGGGGCAGTATCTTTCGCCTCAGACCCATTTGCCCGTGGTAAATGTAGATGTGTGGTGTACTGTTGTTACTGCAGCATCTGTGAGAACCTTGTTTTTTTTTTTGGGCGAGAACTTTGCGGATCTTGGAACGTGTTGTTACAAGTCTGGAATTATTGTGGTGCAATCTGTTGTGCTGCATTCATGTGCTGGAACCGATTGCTGCCTTTGAAACAGTGGCAACCAGGCACAGAGTAAGAGTTGCAAGACATATCATCATCTTCAGGCTGTGCTCCATCATGGTTGCACACTAGTCTCGTTCTGTAAGCTAAGCACTAGTATTAGCCATCATGGTCGTCATGGCTGCCTGTCCGTGGGCTTACCTTGCGCACTGGCGGCCCAATGAGCCCGTGCCAAGCCCGCGGACGTCCCTTTTCCTGTCTCTGCTTCTTCCTCTGTTCTTCGGTCTTCATGAGAAATGTCATGACACAAGCTTGACCACCCATACATCCATGGCAAGCACGCAGTCTACCGACTGATCCGTTAGCGTTTCACCTTAACGGTAAACATAGCATATCAAGCACAAGAATGAAATGCTTAGGGTTTAGGGTTTATGGGATCGAGAATGATCATACTCCAAAAGAATAAACCATAGTAGTGGATGAGATCACATCGGGATATGCTTAGCTAGCTCCATTGAAAACTTGATCATGTGCGCATGCAGCATGCAAAATCCAAAGATTAAAACAAAACGGAATCTGATCTGGTAGGGCACCGTGCCTATCTATATGACTCCACTGTCCCAAATGACCCTCTTATTATTCAAATCAAATCAAACTGAACATGCGATTAAAATGAAAAGAGCCGATGAACTCAGCATCACCTACACCTCGAGGCCAGTTCTCCGAGGAAGGCGGCGGCGTGCTCCTCCCTGACGCAGGCGGCCATGACGCTGGACCCGACAGCGTCGTTCCCCGGGCACGGCACGCAGTTGGGCGCCCTCACCCTGCCCCGGCCGTAGGTGGTCACCCGCGCCGGCGGCCCTCCGCCGAAGTCGGCCATGTCCAGCCCGAGGTTCCGCCAGCTCGTGACGATGAGCACGTTGTACCCGTCCACGGCCAGGCCAGCCACGCCGCGGCGGTCCGCAGTTACACCCTTCTTGCCGCCGCCGTCGAACTGCTCCGGTATCTGGCTCTTGGCGCGCTGGATCATCCCCACCAGGTCCGCGAGGTCGCCGCCGGCCACCGCGCCGGCCGTCGCCACGACCACCCGCCCGGTCACGCAGTTGCCGTAGTACCCGCGCCTGGCCCCGACGTGCCTCCGCGCGTTCACCGCGAAGTAGAGCGCCACGGGCTCCTCCGGGCTGGACGACAGCCCCACCGCGCGGGTGCGGCACTGCCACAGCAGCGCGGCCACCGCCTCGAACGTCGTACACGGCGGCCTTGACCTTGATGACCCCCTGGCGTTGCAGCCGTCCTTGATGCGGTCGATCAGGCCCCATGGCACGGTGACGTCGAGCGCGGCCATGTCGGCCGGCTGGAGCGTCATCATAAGCTCCACGAAGCCGTCGGTGGGCGGAGGCACCGCCGTCAGCGCGTCGTCCCGCCTCACCGGGGCCACGGACGGCGACGGCAGCCCGCGCGCGAGCTCGCCGACGGCCTGCAGGAACTGGCCGATCCCGGCCGCGTCGGCGAGGACGTGGTTCCACGTTACCCCGACGACGAACCCGCCGCAGGAGAACTCGGTGACCTGCATCATGAGCAGAGGGTCACCGAAACCGCAGTGCTCGGCCGGGTAGTAGATGGCCAGCTCCTCCAGCAGCGCGCCGGCCGCCGACCGGCCGAAGAACTCGGCGTCCTTGAGAGCGCAGTCCGCGGCCGCGGCCACGAACGGGACGCCCTCGCCGGTGCACCTGATGTGGAACTCGCCCTGCTCGGCTCCGGCGGCGAGGCGGCCGGAGACTGCGGGGTAGTGGGCTAGAGCTTGGGACAGAGCCTTCTCTATGGTCGCGGCAGGTTTGGGGATCCGACTGTCGAACACCATGAACACAGCCGCTGGCACGGACATGACGTTCTTGTCCAAGGGCGAGAGGTTGATGTTGACGGTGGCCGTCGCCGGCTCCGGTGGCGGCCTCACGACCACCGTCGAGGACTTCCTCACCGCCACGACGCCCATTTCCCGTGTAGCTATGCTTGCTGTTGGTGGCTCGGTTATCTACTGAACCAATCCTTTACTAGTAGGATCAATAGCACGCACAGAAGGAGGTTGTCACTTCTGACAGACCATAAAAAATGTAGTACTCCTATCACCATCCGTGATCTCCTTGACACATTAGCTGTAATAATAATTAAGATTCTGGCTTTTCTTTGTCCGGCAGGTTTCCAAAGCCGTGTTTGGAGAGAAGCAATCACACAGGGGTGTGTAGCTCATCCTAGCACTAGGTTCAGCTGCAGCAATTCTCATCATACAGGAGAACACTGTCCCTTGTTTCAGGCTTTAGCTCGTATAATCATCTGCAGCGATTTGTAACTGCTTCAGAGATGAATGAAAGATCAGCACTCCTCCATGTAAATTCTTCCACAGATGAACGAAAGATTGGGTCTTTGATGTTGTAGATGTTAGTAGTTTTTCTACAAAGTTGGGACAAATTTAAAACTTCAAAATATTTGAAATAGAGAGAGTATATAGTATGCGAATTTGGGATGTGCTGCGTCGGCGCAAGGGTAATAGTTTCCATGACCCGTGCGCGTATGTTCGTACTGACTACTTTGCTCGTATGTGCCGCGACTATCTGTGCTGGTTCAATCTTGATAGTGGAAGTGCGCATCCTCCTCGAAGGCTCTTTGTATTTTTGCGCACATGGATCGTGGCAATCCACCTAAAGCTTCCCATGGCACTGTACCCGCCAAGAGGGCTGGCAACTGAGGTGGACAGTGCCTACTCGACTTGTATGGTCTGCATAGAGGATTTCGCAGCTGAGAGGAGGTGGTGGTGTTGCCTTCCACCTACCTCTTCCAGCAGTTGCGTTAGGGCATGGCC
Source organism: Triticum aestivum (assembly GCF_018294505.1). Classification (NCBI taxonomy): domain Eukaryota; kingdom Viridiplantae; phylum Streptophyta; class Magnoliopsida; order Poales; family Poaceae; genus Triticum; species Triticum aestivum. The sequence continues at coordinate 28,486,097 of NC_057799.1, forward strand.
AATGGTCCAGCTTGGACAGATGCCCCATGATTTCACGTCGGATGCATGCTGCCGTGGAGGAAATTGGTAGAAAAGACTATAGCTCGCAGAGACTTGGTGTAGCTTGCAGAGGAGCTATATTCTTCAGCCAAAAAGTGCGGTCCTCCACAAGAGAAAGGAAAGGGAGAGAGTGCTGTGAGGAAAAATCAAACTGCATGCAAATAAAGTTCATGAAGGGAGAGTCATGGTGGGACCTAGTAAAATATATGAGACCACCCCATGCGTTGGGTAACTTTTCTAATGCATGTAGCTTCAGATTTTCTTTATCTTGTTGGCAGATGGGGCAGTACCATGGTACTGCCTCCATTGTACATGCCCTTAGGACCTAGGTAAAGAGCCAGGTCAATGCGAGGCTGCAAGTGAGTGGGAGGAAGATGGGCAACCTCGCGCGTGCCCCCTCTGGCGACCGCGCCGGCCCTGCCGCCACCCTCGCCGCCGGCCTCCTTCGCGCCGCCCCCGCCCTCCTCCCCGCCCCTCCGACGTCGCCGCCTCTGCCCCCCATCCCCGTCCCCTGCCTCGAACGGCCTGCGGTGGGCTGATGTCGCGGCGGAGGAAGACTTGGAGGATGCCGTGGCGGCGGCGACCGGCGCTCTCCGCCCTCCTCGGCGGTTTGGTGACCGGTTCGCCGAGGCCGTCGCCGCCTCTCTCCCCGTTGCCCCCCCGTCCGGCGCCTCGTCGTCCTTGCCTGGCCCCCCCCACCTCTGCGCCCCCGATGGCCTCCTCCCCTTACCCCTTCCCCATCCCTTGCAGCGTGGCGCGTCCCGCCCGACTGCACCACCTTCCCCAACCTCCCATGGCGCTGGCAATGGTGCTGGTCGCCGGAGACGTGGGGCCCGGTCCCTGAACTGGGGGGTGGCCGGACGGGCTGATTTGGGGGCGGCGGCGGCCTCTTGGCGGCGTTCCTCCGGGGACCGTCGGCCACTGCTGATGGATGTGACCCCCTCTGCTTCGGCGCCGGCTGGCGTGATGATTAGGGGCCCAAAGTTCCGAGCTTTCCGGCCGGTTGGGACCGCGCCGTGCCCTCCGTAGACGGCGGCGGCGATGCGACCTCGGGTGGAAACCCTCGCTGCCCCTCCCGATCTCGCGTGTCGTGGGCTGGGCCCTCGCGGGCTCAGTGGGCCGGTCATACCCAGGCAGCTTCCTCCCCCTCCCAGGCTCTCCCTGATTGGGCCGGCCTATTCTGGGCCGAGCGGGTCCATCCCCTCCTCCGGCCCAATCCGCCTGCCAGTTTTAGGGTTGGCTCGGGGCTCTGGATCTTCGATCCAACCCCATCTTGCTCCCTCCCTGCCGCCACCTTCCGTCGCCCTCCCTCCCGGCTCCGCGGAGCTCACCCCCGCCCCCGCACCTCGCGACCCCTCCTTCGGTCTGTCCCCGATGGCCCGCGACGCCGGTGATGGGGAGCCACGCCCCAAGCGACGCGCGCCGGGCCGCGACGTCGCCGCGCGCCCCTCGCCGGAGGGCTCTCGTCGGGAAGCTGAACTACGGGAGTCCCTGGTCCGGGGCAAGGAGGGGGCTCCGTCCGAAGGGGCCGACTGGCGCGCGACGCGGCCTCGGGACCGCTCTCCCTCGGCGTGGAGTGGTCGTGGCCGGGATCGGGACCGTTCCCCGTCCCGCCGGTCTCGCTCTCCGCCCCGCTCTGGTCGCTATGAGGCCTCCCCTCCCCGGCGCTATGACCCGCCCCGCCGTCAAGCTCAGTTTTCGCCGACCGGTCCCAACAATGGCAATAACCGCAATGGGCGTGGATCTTTTGCCAAGAAGAAGAAGAAGCGTGGAGCTCTTTCCCAGGCGGGTGGCCCGGCCTCCTCAGTCACCCACCCACCGGTTCCGGCCGTCCCGCCGCCAGTCGCATCGGCGGCTACGTGCTTCAACTGTGGGGTGGTCAGACACTGCCAGGGGGATTGCACTCAGCCTCTGGCATGCTTCCGTTGCAAGAGGACGGACCACCCCGCCGCACTCTGCCCCGACCACCAGCCCACTGGGGTGCTTGGGTTGTTCGGCTACGCCCTTGACGACCTGGGCTTCTTCCAGATGGAACTCCCCGAGACCCGGGCCGCTCCGCCCATGTCTGCTCTCATCTCGGTCTTGGACGGCAAGACGGCGTCCCCGGCCATCATCTCCGACGAGCTTCACCACCTGTTCAACCCGGACTGGGATTGGGAGGTCACCCCGATCTCCGACCGGGAGTTCTCTGTGATCTTCCTCGACCCTGTCAGCCTTCGCTACGACACCCACAGCGCCAGACTCACTCTTGCTCTCAACCAGCTCTCTGTCCGCATCTCCGTCCCATCTGTGGATCCACTTGCGGTGGCCACTCTGTCCACGGTGTGGGTACAGATTCGTGGCCTCCCTCCGGCGGCTCGGGAGGAGGGGGTTCTTCGTGGTATGTCCCGGCTACTGGGCAAGTTTGTGGCGGTCGATGCCACTTCTCTGCCCAAGGGTCCCGCTGTGCGTGTTCAGCTCAAGGCTCCAGACCCTGCCAAGCTCAACTCGACGATCAGGATGTTCTTCAACGACGTCGGGTACGACCTTCACATCTCGGTTGAGGGTGGGACTCCCACTGATCCCCTCAGCCCGGGTGCCGACGGGGGCTCTGACCCGGCGGCGGGTTCGGGTGGTGGTGCGGCCCTGCACGATTCAGCCCACCATCCCCGCAGCCACTCCCCCCGCTCCGAGGCCTCCGACGACGACTCGACTGATCCTGAGGATGCTCCTCCGCCTGCTGGCTCCTCCCGCCCCTCGTCCGCCCACTGCTCTGGCCTCGGGTCCCTCGACGACCATCTGGAGGATGACCCTGAGGACCTCGAGGCTATTGCAGCCATGCTCGACGAGGCTGCCACTCTCCACCCGGGCTCCACCCTTCCCCCCTCCTTCCTCCCCCCTCTCTCCCTTTCGGAGGAAGAAGGGAGTGGGGACAGCCGGGGTAGCATGGAGGTCCGGCCACCGTCTTCCCCTCAGCTCGTGTCCCCGATGGCGGATCGGGAGGTCCCACCGGTGTCGGCGCCTCCGATGGCCGAGCCTGCTACGGCCTCCTCTCCTGCGTTACCTCGGCCATCCGCGCCCCGGGGCCGCCACCACTCGGACTCTACCCCAGCTTCGTCTGGCCGGAAGAGTGCTCGTCTCGGGGCGGCGCCACGTCTGGCTGGGGCTTCTCCGACTGTGGTGGAGAAGGCATCCCGCCGCGCTGCCATCCGCAACCTTGACACAGGTCTGTCCGACTCTCAGGCTCCATGTTCTGATTCTGATGATATCTGCGACAACTCCTTTTCTGCGCTTGCTGGGTTCCCCTTGGCCACTTGGCCAAGGTAGCAGCCGATTCGGCTATAGTTTTCCGTGGCGAGAAGGGCCCGGTTTTGGAGCAGCTAGCATCCCTCCAGGCTAAGGAGATCCTGGAGGGCCACCTCGCGGCCACTAGGGCTCGAGAGGTGGCTGCAGCGGCTGAGGTCCCGCCCCTACCCCCCGTCACCCTAGGGGACGGGAGCAGCTTGTTATTAACCCGGGTGAGATCCGCGGGCGGACTCGTTCCCGTACTGCTCAACTGCGCCGTGCCCTTAGCGATGCGTCCATTGTTTGGTCCCGGGAGGACCCGTTAGGGGAGTGATCATGCGCGCGCTCTTCTGGAACCTGCGGGGCTTTGGCCATGACGGCCGCCGCAGGCAACTTATTGACTACATGCGCGACGAGTCCATCGATGTGGTAGCGATACAAGAAACGATGCGCACTGAGTTCTCCCTTGTTGAACTTGAGCATCTTAGCAGACACCTTTTCGCATGGCACTGGTTGCCATCTAGTGGAGTGACAGGTCACTCTGGTGGCATCCTTCTAGGGGTGAAGGATGCGACCTTTGAGGTGGGATCCATGGACCGTGGATCCCACTTCATTAGCATGGAGGTGTGGGAACGTGATGTGAACTTCAAGTGGGAGATCATTGTGGTTTATGGCCCAGCTGACCATAGTCGCTCGGCTGCTTTCTTGGCCGAGCTCCACTCCAAGATCTCCTCTGCGACTCTCCCCGTGGTCGTTGGGGGAGACTTCAACCTTCTCCGCTCCCCCGAGGATAAGAACAACTCATGTGTTGACCTTGCGGATATTCTCCGCTTTAACGACTGGGTGGCGGACCTCGGTCTCCTAGAGCTAGACAGGGTCGGGGCTCGATTTACCTGGACCAATAGACAGATGGCCCCGACCCTTAGTGTGTTGGACCGTGTGTTTGTCTTCCCTGACTGGGAACTCCGATTCCCTTTGGCTTCTCTCCAGGCCATCACACGCATCGTCTCTGATCATGTCCCTCTCCTCTTATCCTCCAGGGACGAGAGACCTCGCCCACCCCCTAGATTCCGCTTCGAGGCCTTCTGGCTAAGGCAGCCAGGTTTTGTGGCTGCCGTCCAGGCTCACTGGGTCTCGGCGTTGGCAGAGCCCCATAGACAGATGTCGATCCTTGATGAGTGGCACCACCTGTCCAAGCGCTCCAGGCAGTTCATGAAAGGTTGGGGTGCTAATATAGGTCGGGACCTTCGGGTCCTGAAAGCCTCCCTCCTTGAGGAGATTCGGGCCTTGGACCTTCGGGCAGACTCTCCGGGGATTTCCGCGGAGGAATGGGCCCATAGGTATAACTTGGAGGACTCCCTCATGGAGATGTATTCCAAGGAGGAATACTGGAGACAGCGGGGTTCTATGAATTGGGTGCTATTTGGAGATGCCAATACCGCCTACTTCCAGGCCATTGCCAATGGCCGTAGACGCCGCTGCTCTATCCCCCTCTTATGGGAGGGTGGACAATTGTTCCAGGATCCTCAAGCGATCCGCTCCTTAGTCAACGACTTTTATAAGTCGTTATTTCAGGGGCGCCCTCGGAGTGGCGTCGCTTTAGCAGACCACATTTGGTCGACTGACCAACAGGTCTCCCCAGAAGAAAATGCAGCCCTGCTCGCACCTTTTTATGCAGCGGAAGTTGAGGCCTTCGTTAAAGCCATGAACCCGGCCTCGGCGCCGGGTCCTGATGGACTACCGGTCCGTTTTTTCCAGGCTTTCTGGCCGATGGTCAAAGAGATCGCCCTTGAGCTGTTCCGTGAGTTCGCTAGGGGAACACTGGACGTATCCCGTCTTAATTACGGGATTATCTCCTTAATTCCCAAGGTCCCAGGTGCGGCGGACATTAGGCAATTCCGCCCTATCACAGTCCTCAATGTGATATTTAGAATTCTGGCCAAAGGGTACGCCTCTAGGGCGGCCCTTATCGCACCTCGGATTCATCACCCCAACCAATCGGCCTTCACGAAAGGCCGATTTATTCTCGATGGGGTCCTTGTCCTCCATGAGGTGATTCATGAGGTCAAGACGAAACACCTCCCCGCGGTGTTCTTCAAAATCGACTTCCATAAAGCTTATGACACAGTCCACTGGTCGTTCCTTCGGGAAGTGTTGCTTAAGCGTGGGTTTGATCACCACTGGGTCGCGCGCGTTATGCAGTTGGTCACGAGTGGTCGGACGGCGGTTAACATAAACGGGGAGGTTGGCTCATACTTCTTGACGGGCCAAGGGGTCCGACAGGGGGACCCGATTTCCCCCTTTCTATTCAACCTTGTGGTTGATGCCCTCGCCTCGATTCTTGACTTGGCCAAGCGCGCCGGCCATATTAGGGGAATTTGCCCTCATCTGATTGCGAATGGGGGTCTGACCCACCTCCAATATGCCGACGGCACCATTATGATGGTGGAAGGCTCGGATGAGGATATTCAGAATCTAAAGTTCCTCCTCCTTTGCTTCCAGGAAATGTCAGGCCTCACGATTAACTTTGCCAAGAGTGAGGTGATGGTCATAGGATATTCTCCGATGGAAGCTCAGCGAATTGCCAATCGCTTGAACTGCCGTTTGGGAACATTTCCGACCACCTACCTAGGCGCTCCTCTTAGTGACTCTCGTCTGCTTGAGAAGGATTTTCGCCCAATAATCTGTTGGAAATATGCCCTAGAGGCAATAATAAATGGTTATTATTATATTTCTTTGTTCATGGTAATTGTCTATTGTTCATGCTATAATTGTGTTATCCGGAAATCGTAATACATGTGTGAATACATAGACCACAACGTGTCCCTAGTAAGCCTCTAGTTGACTAGCTCGTTGATCAACAGATAGTCATGGTTTCCTGACTATGGACATTGGATGTCATTGATAACGGGATCACATCATTAGGAGAATGATGTGATGGACAAGACCCAATCCTAAGCATAGCATAAAAGATCGTGTAGTTTCGTTTGCTAGAGCTTTTCCAATGTCAAGTATCTTTTCCTTAGACCATGAGATCGTGCAACTCCCGGATACCGTAGGAGTGCTTTGGGTGTGCCAAACGTCACAACGTAACTGGGTGACTATAAAGGTGCACTACGGGTATCTCCGAAAGTGTCTGTTGGGTTGGCACGGATCGAGACTGGGATTTGTCACTCCGTGTGACGGAGAGGTATCTCTGGGCCCACTCGGTAATGCATCATCATAATGAGCTCAATGTGACTAAGGCGTTAGTCACGGGATCATGCATTGCGGTACGAGTAAAGAGACTTGCCGGTAACGAGATTGAACAAGGTATTGGGATACCGACGATCGAATCTCAGGCAAGTAACATACCGATTGACAAAGGGAATTGCATACGGGATTGACTGAATCCTTGACATCGTGGTTCATCCGATGAGATCATCATGGAACATGTGGGAGCCAACATGGGTATCCAGATCCCGCTGTTGGTTATTGACCGGAGAGGCATCTCGGTCATGTCTGCATGTCTCCCGAACCCGTAGGGTCTACACACTTAAGGTTCGGTGACGCTAGGGTTGTAGAGATATGTGTATGCGGAAACCCGAAAGTTGTTCGGAGTCCCGGATGAGATCCCGGACGTCACGAGGAGTTCCGGAATGGTCCGGAGGTGAAGAATTATATATAGGAAGTCAAGTTTCGGCCACCGGGAAAGTTTCGGGGGTTACCGGTATTGTACCGGGACCACCGGAAGGGTCCCGGGGGTCCACCGGGTGGGGCCACCCATCCCGGAGGGCCCCGTGGGCTGAAGTGGGAAGGGAACCAGCCACTAGTGGGCTGGGCGCCCCCCCATGGGCCTCCCCCCTGCGCCTAGGGTTGGAAACCCTAGGGTGGGGGGGCGCCCCACTTGCCTTGGGGGGCAAGGCACCCCCCTTGGCCGCCGCCCCCCACCCTAGATGGGATGTGGCCGGCGCCCCCCTCCCAGGGGGCCTATATAAAGGGGGGGGGGGAGGGAGGGCAGCAACATCTCAGCCTTGGGCGCCTCCCTCCTCCCCTGCAACACCTCTCTCTCTCGTAGAAGCTCGGCGAAGCCCTGCGGGCATCCCGCTACATCCACCACCACGCCGTCGTGCTGCTGGATCTCCATCAACCTCTCCTTCCCCCTTGCTGGATCAAGAAGGAGGATACGTCGCTGCACCGTACGTGTGTTGAACGCGGAGGTGCCGTCCGTTCGGCACTCGGTCATCGGTGATTTGAATCACGGCGAGTACGACTCCGTCATCCATGTTCATTGGAACGCTTCCGCTCGCGATCTACAAGGGTATGTAGATGCACTCCTTTCCCCTCGTTGCTAGTATACTCCATAGATGCATCTTGGTGAGCGTAGGAAAATTTTAAAATTATGCTACGATTCCCAACAGTGGCATCATGAGCCAGGCCTATGCGTAGTTACTATGCACGAGTAGAACACAAAGAAGTTGTGGGCGTTGATGTTGCCAATTCTTCTTGCCGCTACTAGTCGTTTCTTGTTTCGGCGGCATTGTAGGATGAAGCGGCCCGGACCGACCTTACACGTACGCTTACGTGAGACAGGTTCCACCGACTGACATGCACTAGTTGCATAAGGTGGCTAGCGAGTGTCTGTCTCTCCTACTTTAGTCGGAACGGATTCGATGAAAAGGGTCCTTATGAAGGATAAATAGAAATTGGCAAATCACGTTGTGGTCATACGTAGGTAAGAAACGTTCTTGCTAGAAACCTACAAACCACGTAAAAACTTGCAACAACAATTAGAGGACGTCTAACTTGTTTTTGCAGCATGTGCTATGTGATGTGATATGGCCAGAAGATGTGATGAATGATGTATGTGATGTATGAGATTGATCATATTCTTGTAAAAGTAATCACGACTTGCATGTCGATGAGTATGACAACCGGCAGGAGCCATAGGAGTTGTCTTTATTATTTTGCATGACCTGCCTGTCATTGAATAAACGCCATGTAAATTACTGTACTTTGTTGCTAAACGCGTTAGCCATAGAAGTAGAAGTAATCGTTGGCGTGACGACTTCATGAAGACACAATGATGGAGATCATGGTTTCATGCCGGTGACGAAGATGATCATGGTGCCCCGAAGATGGAGATCAAAGGAGCATAATGATATTGGCCATATCATGTCACTATTTGATTGCATGTGATGTTTATCATGTTTTGTATCTTATTTGCTTCGAACAACGGTAGTAAGTAAGATGATCCCTTATAATAATTTCAAGATAGTGTTCACCCTAACTGTGCACCGTTGCGAAGGTTCGTTGTTTCGAAGCACCACGTGATGATCGGGTGTGATAGATTCTAACGTTCGAATACAACGGGTGTTGACGAGCCTAGCATGTACAGACATGGCCTCGGAACACACGCAATACACTTAGGTTGACTTGACGAGCCTAGCATGTACAGACATGGCCTCGGAACACGGAGGACCGAAAGGTCGAGCATGAGTCGTATAGAAGATACGATCAACATGAAGATGTTCACCGATCTTGACTAGACCGTCTCACGTGATGATCGGACACGGCCTAGTCAACTCGGATCATGTTTCACTTAGATGACTAGAGGGATGTTTATCTGAGTGGGAGTTCATTGTGTAATTTGATTAGATGAACTTAATTATCATGAACTTAGTCTTAAATCTTTACACTATGTCTTATAGATCAAATGGCCAACATTGTCCTCAATTTCAACGCGTTCCTAGAGAAAACCAAGCTGAAAGATGATGGCAGCAACTATACGGACTGGGTCCGGAACCTGAGGATCATCCTCATAGCAGCCAAGAAAGATTATGTCTTAGAAGCACCGCTAGGTGAAGCACCAATCCCAGAGAACCAAGACGTTATGAACGCTTGGCAGCAGCGTGCTGATGATTACTCCCTCGTTCAGTGCGGCATGCTTTACAGCTTAGAACCGGGTCTCCAAAAGCGTTTTGAGAAACATGGAGCATATGAGATGTTCGAGGAGCTGAAAATGGTTTTCCAAGCTCATGCCCGGGTCGAGAGATATGAAGTCTCCGACAAGTTCTTCAGCTGTAAAATGGAGGAGAATAGTTCTGTTAGTGAGCACATACTTAGAATGTCTGGGTTGCACAACCGCTTGTCTCAGCTGGGAGTTAATCTCCCGGATGATGCGGTCATTGACAGAATCCTTCAGTCGCTTCCACCAAGCTACAAGAGCTTTGTGATGAACTTCAATATGCAGGGGATGGAAAAGACCATTCCCGAGGTATATTCAATGCTGAAATCAGCGGAGGTGGAGATCAGAAAAGAACATCAAGTGTTGATGGTGAATAAAACCACTAAGTTCAAGAAGGGCAAGGGTAAGAAGAACTTCAAGAAGGACGACAAGGGAGTTGCCGCGCCCGGTAAGCCAGTTACTGGGAAGAAGTCGAAGAATGGACCCAAGCCTGAGACTGAGTGCTTTTATTGCAAGGGAAGTGGTCACTGGAAGCGGAACTGCCCCAAATACTTAGCGGACAAGAAGGCCGGCAACACCAAAGGTATATGTGATATACATGTAATTGATGTGTACCTTACCAGTACTCGTAGTAGCTCCTGGGTATTTGATACCGGTGCGGTTGCTCATATTTGTAACTCAAAACAGGAACTACGGAATAAACGGAGACTGGCGAAGGACGAGGTGACGATGCGCGTCGGGAATGGTTCCAAGGTCGATGTGATCGCCGTCGGCACGCTACCTCTGCATCTACCCATGGGATTAGTTTTAAACCTCAATAATTGTTATTTAGTGCCAGCTTTGAGCATGAACATTGTATCTGGATCTCGTTTAATTCGAGATGGCTACTCATTTAAATCCGAGAATAATGGTTGTTCTATTTATTTGAGAGATATGTTTTATGGTCATGCCCCGCTGGTCAATGGTTTATTTTTGATGAATCTCGAACGTGATGTTACACATATTCATAGTGTGAATACCAAAAGATGTAAAATTGATAACGATAGTCCCACATACTTGTGGCACTGCCGCCTTGGTCACATTGGTGTCAAGCGCATGAAGAAGCTCCATGCAGATGGACTTTTGGAGTCTCTTGATTACGAATCATTTGACACGTGCGAACCATGCCTCATGGGTAAGATGACCAAGACTCCGTTCTCCGGAACAATGGAGCGAGCAACCAACTTATTGGAAATCATACATACCGATGTGTGCGGTCCAATGAGTGTTGAGGCTCGCGGAGGATATCGTTATGTTCTCACTCTCACTGATGACTTAAGTAGATATGGGTTTGTCTACCTAATGAAACACAAGTCTGAAACCTTTGAAAAGTTCAAGGAATTTCAGAGTGAAGTTGAGAATCAACGTGACAGAAGAATAAAATTCTTACGATCAGATCGTGGTGGAGAATATTTAAGTCACGAGTTTGGTGCACACTTAAGAAAATGTGGAATAGTTTCACAACTCACGCCGCCTGGAACACCTCAGATAAATGGTGTGTCCGAACGTCGTAATCGCACTCTATTGGATATGGTGCGATCTATGATGTCTCTTACCGATTTACCGCTCTCATTTTGGGGCTATGCTTTAGAGACTGCCACATTCACTTTAAATAGGGCTCCGTCGAAATCCGTTGAGACGACACCGTATGAATTATGGTTTGGGAAGAAACCTAAGCTGTCGTTTCTAAAAGTTTGGGGATGCGATGCTTATGGCAAGAAACTTCAACCTGAAAAGCTCGAACCCAAGTCGGAGAAATGCGTCTTCATAGGATACCCTAAGGAAACTATTGGGTATACCTTCTACCTCAGATCCGAAGGCAAGATCTTCGTTGCCAAGAACGGGTCCTTTCTAGAGAAGGAGTTTCTCTCGAAAGAATTGAGTGGGAGGAAAGTGGAACATGATGAGGTGATAGTCACCCCTTCCGAACCGGAAAGTAGCGCAGCGCAGGAAAATGTTCCTGTGGTGCCTACGCCGACTGGGGAGGAAGTTAATGATGATGATCATGAAGCTTCGGATCAAGTTACTACTGAACTTCGTAGGTCCACAAGGACACGTTCCGCACTAGAGTGGTACGGCAACCCTGTCCTGGAAATCATGTTGTTAGACAAGGGTGAACCTTCGAACTATGAAGAAGCGATGGCGGGCCCGGATTCCGACAAATGGCTAGAAGCCATGAAATCCGAGATAGGATCCATGTATGAAAACGAAGTATGGACTTTGACTGACTTGCCCGATGATCGGCGAGCCATAGAAAACAAATGGATCTTTAAGAAGAAGACAGACGCGGATGGTAATGTGACCATCTATAAGGCTCGACTTGTCGCTAAGGGTTATCGACAAGTTCAAGGGGTTGACTATGATGAGACTTTCTCACCCGTAGCGAAGCTGAAGTCTGTCCGAATCATGTTAGCAATTGCCGCATACTATGATTATGAGATATGGCAGATGGACGTCAAAACGGCATTCCTTAATGGCTTCCTTAAGGAAGAGTTGTATATGATGCAGCCGGAAGGTTTTGTCGATCCTAAGAATGCTAACAAAGTATGCAAGCTCCAACGCTCAATCTATGGGCTGGTGCAAGCATCTCGGAGTTGGAACATTCGCTTTGATGAGATGATCAAAGCGTTTGGGTTTACACAGACTTATGGAGAAGCCTGTGTTTACAAGAAAGTGAGTGGGAGCTCTGTAGCATTTCTCTTATTATATGTGGATGACATATTATTGATGGGAAATGATATAGAATTCTTGGAAAGTATAAAGGCCTATTTGAATAAGTGTTTTTCAATGAAGGACCTTGGAGAAGCTGCTTATATATTAGTCATCAAGATCTATAGAGATAGATCAAGACGCCTCATTGGTCTTTCACAGAGTACATACCTTGACAAGATATTGAAGAAGTTCAATATGGATCAGTCCAAGAAGGGGTTCTTGCCTGTATTGCAAGGTGTGCAATTGAGCACGGCTCAATGCCCGACCACGGCAGAAGATAGAGAAAGATGAGTGTCATCCCCTATGCCTCGGCCATAGGGTCTATTATGTATGCCATGCTGTGTACCAGACCTAATGTAAACCTTGCCGTAAGTTTGGTAGGAAGGTACCAAAGTAATCCCGGCATGGAACACTGGACAGCGGTCAAGAATATCCTGAAATACCTGAAAAGGACTAAGGATATGTTTCTCGTTTATGGAGGTGACGAAGAGCTCGTCGTAAAGGGTTACGTCGACGCTAGCTTCGACACAGATCTGGATGACTCGAAGTCACAAACCGGATACGTGTATATTTTGAATGGAGGAGCAGTAAGCTGGTGCAGTTGCAAGCAAAGCGTCGTGGCGGGATCTACATGTGAAGCGGAGTACATGGCGGCCTCGGAGGCAGCACAGGAAGCAGTCTGGATGAAGGAGTTCATTACCGACCTAGGGGTGATTCCCAATGCGTCGGGCCCGATGACTCTCTTCTCTGACAACACTGGAGCTATTGCCCTTGCGAAGGAGCCCAGGTTTCACAGGAAGACCAGGCATATCAAGCGTCGCTTCAACTCCATTCGTGAAAGTGTTCAAAATGGAGACATAGATATTTGTAAAGTACATACGGACCTGAATGTAGCAGATCCGTTGACTAAACCTCTCCCTAGGGCAAAACATGATCAACACCAGGACACAATGGGTGTTCGATTCATCACAATGTAACTAGATTATTGACTCTAGTGCAAGTGGGAGACTGTTGGAAATATGCCCTAGAGGCAATAATAAATGGTTATTATTATATTTCTTTGTTCATGGTAATTGTCTATTGTTCATGCTATAATTGTGTTATCCGGAAATCGTAATACATGTGTGAATACATAGACCACAACGTGTCCCTAGTAAGCCTCTAGTTGACTAGCTCGTTGATCAACAGATAGTCATGGTTTCCTGACTATGGACATTGGATGTCATTGATAACGGGATCACATCATTAGGAGAATGATGTGATGGACAAGACCCAATCCTAAGCATAGCATAAAAGATCGTGTAGTTTCGTTTGCTAGAGCTTTTCCAATGTCAAGTATCTTTTCCTTAGACCATGAGATCGTGCAACTCCCGGATACCGTAGGAGTGCTTTGGGTGTGCCAAACGTCACAACGTAACTGGGTGACTATAAAGGTGCACTACGGGTATCTCCGAAAGTGTCTGTTGGGTTGGCACGGATCGAGACTGGGATTTGTCACTCCGTGTGACGGAGAGGTATCTCTGGGCCCACTCGGTAATGCATCATCATAATGAGCTCAATGTGACTAAGGCGTTAGTCACGGGATCATGCATTGCGGTACGAGTAAAGAGACTTGCCGGTAACGAGATTGAACAAGGTATTGGGATACCGACGATCGAATCTCAGGCAAGTAACATACCGATTGACAAAGGGAATTGCATACGGGATTGACTGAATCCTTGACATCGTGGTTCATCCGATGAGATCATCGTGGAACATGTGGGAGCCAACATGGGTATCCAGATCCCGCTGTTGGTTATTGACCGGAGAGGCATCTCGGTCATGTCTGGATGTCTCCCGAACCCGTAGGGTCTACACACTTAAGGTTCGGCGACGCTAGGGTTGTAGAGATATGTGTATGCGGAAACCCGAAAGTTGTTCGGAGTCCCGGATGAGATCCCGGACGTCACGAGGAGTTCCGGAATGGTCCGGAGGTGAAGAATTATATATAGGAAGTCAAGTTTCGGCCACCGGGAAAGTTTCGGGGGTTACCGGTATTGTACCGGGACCACCGGAAGGGTCCCGGGGGTCCACCGGGTGGGGCCACCCATCCCGGAGGGCCCTGTGGGCTGAAGTGGGAAGGGAACCAGCCACTAGTGGGCTGGGCGCCCCCCCCATGGGCCTCCCCCCTGCGCCTAGGGTTGGAAACCCTAGGGTGGGGGGCGCCCCACTTGCCTTGGGGGGGCAAGGCACCCCCCTTGGCCGCCGCCCCCCACCCTAGATGGGATTTGGCCGGCGCCCCCCCTCCCAGGGGGCCTATATAAAGGGGGGGGAGGGAGGGCAGCAACATCTCAGCCTTGGGCGCCTCCCTCCTCCCCTGCAACACCTCTCTCTCTCGTAGAAGCTCGGCGAAGCCCTGCGGGCATCCCGCTACATCCACCACCACGCCGTCGTGCTGCTGGATCTCCATCAACCTCTCCTTCCCCCTTGCTGGATCAAGAAGGAGGAGACGTCGCTGCACCGTACGTGTGTTGAACGCGGAGGTGCCGTCCGTTCGGCACTCGGTCATCGGTGATTTGAATCACGGCGAGTACGACTCCGTCATCCACGTTCATTGGAACGCTTCCGCTCGCGATCTACAAGGGTATGTAGATGCACTCCTTTCCCCTCGTTGCTAGTATACTCCATAGATGCATCTTGGTGAGCGTAGGAAAATTTTAAAATTATGCTACGATTCCCAACATAATCGCCAAGGTCCAACCCAGGATGGAGCCCTGACAGGGGAGGTGGCTATCTAAAGCCGCTCGAGTGATTCTGATGAATTTCTCCCTTATTAGTCTACTGATGTATATCATGGGATTCTATAGTTTACATGAATTCCTCCACCATGAGGTCACCAAACTCCTCTCCAGATTTTTCTGGGCGGGAGAAAACAATAAACAAAAGTACCACATCGTCAAGTGGTCTGAGATCTGCAAGCCGAAAGACCAAGGAGGGCTTGGGGTTATCTCATCAAAGCGTATGAATATTGCCCTCCTCTCCAAATGGCTTTGGCGGATTCAGACTGCTGAAGGCGGCCCGTGGCTTGAGATTATCCGTGCTAAGTACTTACGCGGACAGCCACTGGCTTTCACGTATAGAATTGGTGGCTCCCAATTCTGGCAATCGGTGATTCGTCTGATGCCGATTTTGCGTATTGGAACCTCCATTAAAATTGGTTCTGGCTCCGGCACCTTGTTCTGGCTAGATCGGTGGGAAGGGACCCGCCCCTTTGCTGACCGCTTTCCCGCGTTGTTCGCGATCTGCGTTCGCCCACAACTCTCCGTGGCTGTGGCCTTAGCTGACCTGGGGGCTATTGCCATTCGCCGTACCTTCGGGGTGGTGGAGCTTGGGCAATGGGCTGAAATGCTTGAGTGTATTGCCCTACACCCCCTCCCTAGAGCCCGATTCCCTTTCTTGGCACCTCGAGCCAAGTGGCTGTTTCTCAACGAGATCCCTCTATGAGGCAATTCTCCCCACCCCGGGCCCGGTGGAACTCTCGGTGCTCTGGGAGATTAGACTACCCTTGAAGATCCGCATCTTCCTCTGGCAATGGGTCCGCGGCCGCCTACCTTCGGGTACGGAGGTCCGCAAACGTAATGGCCCTGGGGATGGCTATGCCCCATTTGTTTGGTACCGGAAGATTGTAATCACATCTTCTTCCGGTGTCCGGTGGCCCAATTCTTTTGGAGTTGCATCCGGGAGGTGGTTGGTGGCAATTGGTGCCATGACAACCTCCCGGACTTTTTTGGGGAGGTACTTAGGCTCCCCAGCTCTAGCCGCCCATCCATGTGGGTGGTGTTGGGTACCTTAGCATGGACCCTCTGGTGTAACCGTAATAAGCTAGTCATTGAACACGTGATTCCTTGGCGTGTGACTGATGCTATCTACAAATTGTGTGGCCTTCTACAGCTTTGGAGACCGCTTAGCAAGCGGAGAGACCAGGACGCCATCGACATCATCATAGCGGGTCTTCGATCGTCGGCATCGGCCTTCGCCCCTCCTCCACCACCCCCTCCGCCTCCTCCCGAGCCGGATTAGCTTCTTTTTAGCTTTTGCTTTATTTGGGGCTTGTCTTGCTGTGCCCCCAGCACGACTATGACTTGACTACTCTCTGTACTGTGATGTTGGATGCTTTATTTATAAAGCGGGGGGAAACCCTTTTTCATAATCAATCGATCGGAATGTGAAGTCATGGATAATCTTTTATGTACACTGACGGAGCAAGGCTAGTAGGCAAAGAGTACGTGCAAGAGGAAGGTGTTGACTTCGAAGAAGTGTTCGTTCTCGTTGCAAGGATGGAATCAGTGGGATTACTCTTAGCTCTTGCGGCTCAAGAATCATGGAAGATACATCACATGGATGTAAAATCCGCGTTTTTGAACGGAGAGTTAGATGGAGACACTTATGTGAACCAGCCACCGGTGTTCATCAAAGAGGGAGAAGATCACGAGGTACTGAAGCTACACAAAGTCTTGTATGGGCTACAGCAAGGCTCTCGGGCGTGGAACATCAAACTCTTGGATTTGAGAAAGCCTCACTAGAGCATACAATGTACAAGAGAGGTGAAGGAAGGGGTCGTCTGCTAGTTGGAATCTACGACGATGACCTATTGATAACTAGAGCAGATGAAGAGGTGATTGCAAAGTTCAAGCTACAAATAAAGGAGCTTTTCAAGATGGATGACCTTGGGCTATTGAGTTACTATCTCGGGATCGAGGTACAACAAAAGCCGGAGGGAATCACACTATGCCAGAAGGCATACACAAGGAAGGTACTTGAAAGTTGTGCATGAAAGATTGCAATCTAATTGATGCTTCAATAGAATCTCGTCTTGAGCTGAGCAAGAAGAGTAAAGTACCCGCAGTTGATGCAATAGAGTATATTGCAGCTACCGCTGCGGTGTGTCAAGATATGTGGCTAGGGAGGCTACACGGTGATCTCATGAATCGAGATCCGGAAGCGATGGTGCTCAATGTTGCCAGTGAGTCTACAACTTTTCTACGCGAGGAACGAGTGCGGCGTGAAAGAGGCAAGCACATTGATACAATGTATCACTACAAAGGACTACGTGGAGGAAGGTAAGACGGAGGTCAACTACAGTCGCACCGATGATCAGCTGGCGGACATCCAGACCAAGGCTTTAGATCGAGAGTAGTTTTTGGAGAGGCGAAGGATCGTCGTCGGAGCTGTAATGTAACAGCGTCGTGTTTAGGAGGTGATTGTTGGAATTAAACCCGACTAATCCCCGACGGCCAGTTGGTGTCCAACTCGTGTACGTACATGTATCCTAGTAGGACTAGAATTAGCAACCGGACTGCTAGCTCATAGTACTATATATACATGTGTACCCGCTTGTAAATCAACATCGTGAGTTGAAGCAATAAAGTAATCATCAGGGACGATACGTTCCTGTGGCAATACATCGGTTATACAAGTCGTGCGTGCTTCCGGCCAGCTGGCCGTTGTGTATGTACGTGTGTTGTTTTGTGTTGCTTGCAGCAACTACGACGCTTGATCGATCAAGAGCAAGATTAGCTAAAGGAAGCTAGCTTTGGCACTACGGGTGGATCGGTCAGACAACGTCGGCTTGCTTCTTCGGCTTCTTCGTTCGTCGTCGGTCATCGCGTGTCAATGGAAAGTACTCGGCGGCGCTGACTGGGCCAACAAAGAGACAGGTCAATGCACGTTGTGCCATTTGCAAAGCCCTGCTGTATAAATGAAAATTATATCTTCACTTGGAAAGTTTGTTAAGAGGATAAGTAAGCACTTAGTAGATCATAGGGGGGCCCTGCCAGAACCCTTCCCTAGGTAAGAAAATCTGACATCATCTCTAATTTTGGGATAAAATCAATTGATCGGAATGCGAGGTTACGGATCATCTTTTAGAGCAACGACTATCTGGGGGGGGGGGGGGGGGGGGGGGGGGGGGCGCTGCCCCCCGCCTTGTACCCTTTTTTTTAATGGAGGGGTTAGAATGGAAACTTTTTAGACCATGCCCCCACGGCTCCTCCAACAAGATCAAAGCTTTTGATGACAGAATATATACAGAAAGAAGGAAGTTGGGCCCTAGAATATTGTTGAAAATATGCCCTAGAGGCAATAATAAAGTGATTATTATTCTATTTCCATGTTCATAACTAATTTTATGTTTCTGTGATATAAAGTCAATGATCCTTGAATAAGAGATTCGGTGGAAAACTCAGTCACATATGTGAAAACATAAACACCATAAAGATCCCTAGTCTAGCTTATAAGACTAGCACATGTATTGTTGATGGACATGTTTCCCTGATCATGATTAATATTGAACTACTAGAATATTTATGCCCCCGTTGCAACGCATTGGCAAATAGCTAGTATATTTTTCACGGCGATCAAATGCTCTCTGTATAGTTTTTGTACACAGCCAAATCGACATAGGAAAACAAAATCACCAGCGAATCCTTCTGGCATGGGCTAAAAAATAGAGATAATTAAGTTTGTTTTACACCCTATAGTATAACGTTTCGGCCATTTTACCCCCTAATATAATTTTTGGTACATCTAACACCCTAACCTAATTAAACCAGGCAATTATGTCCCTAACATGCTTTGTCAAGGAAGAACAACTTATTCATAATCCGCTGGAGAATTTCCTTCCTTTGGGGCTTTGAAGGGCTGAAAGGGGTCGGTGGCTTTTTCCAAGATTTTCCACTGGCACGAGGCACCAATTTTAGTTTTGGCATGTCGCCTTGGTGAAAGTAGCCCGGAAGATACTTTTTGATGTGAAGCACAGCTGCGGTACAATGCCGTGTTGTAGTGTCGGGAACTCAATGACAAGGGGAAAAAATGAAGAGGAAATCTGCTAGCCGGACCAATTTGGAGAGAGAAGAGTACATGTCGATGGTAAGTAACTACATTGCTTGCTTATACTTTGAGTCATCGATCCGCTGCTTGTTTCATGCATCCGTCATTTGCGGAGGGCACGGCCGGCGCAAGTCCTGCATATTTTCCTTGCGAGGGTCGTTGTCAAAGTCGGGGTTGTCGTTTGCATGCGCGTATGGCCATCTGTTGGCATGTGTTGATCATGGCGTGTTCCATGTCGGTGGCCAGGTTGGCCGGTGGTGCCCATATCATGTGGGTTGGGTTTATCGGTTTTAGCCTGGTTTTACATCAATTAACCGGGCAATTCTCACTCTCTTCTTAATCAATGAAAATGGCAAGTCTTGCCTAGTTTAAAAAATAATATAGAGACAACGCCGCATTCTCAGCAACATCTCTTAAAAAAATAGACTTGATGCAGTTGTCACAAATTTAACATACATGCATGCATGCAATACAATAGCTAGGCTGGTTCATTTGACCAGAATTGCCATTTGATCATGCGTTGGGCTTGATCTTACGGAAGGCCATGGTTGCACCGTCCATCGGCCTTGGGTGTGGAAGGTAACCGATCTCCGCATTAGGATTCAACAGCTCCCATCTGAATAAAATGATCACATATGTTGTTAACTATCAAATGAGTTATATTGCTCACATATATATTATGGTGGTGATTATATGGATAAATAAGAGTTTAATTAGTTAATATATTAGCACTCACTCGTATCCAATGGAGAGGTGATGCAACATGATGGTGAGCTGCAGCCTTGCGAGCATGTTGCCGGCGCAGATCCTGTAGCCGCCACCAAACACCTGGTACGTCCCTGGCTTCGCCGGCTCCTGCATGCACCCGTCCATTGATTCATCTATTAGTTTCTTTGCTACCATAAGCTGATGCATGATCGATGACAGAATCAGGTATAGTTAATGTGCTTACATCCCATCTATCGGGGTTGAAGGTGAGGGGGTCATGGTAGAAGCTGGGGTCGGTGTGCAGCGACCTCACCCACACCAGCACCGACCATCCCGCCGGAATCATGTACCCGCCGTACTCCACGTCCTTGTTGGCCACTCGGTGCACCATTGGCGCGATATTGGCCATCCGGATCGTCTCCTCCACCACCTTCGCCGTGTACTTCATCTTCGGGAGGTCGTCGTGGGTGATCATCAACGGTGAGCTGGTTTTACTCTCGCTCAGCGCCACATTCTCCTCTCGGAGCTTCGCGAGGGCGGCAGGGGATTTGGCTAGGTGGTAGGTAGCCCACATGATGGCGCTGGCGGTAGACTCGTAGCCGGCGACGACGAGGGAGACGATGTTGTCCACCACCTCCTCGTCGCTCAGCTTCTTGCCTTGCTCGTCCTCCATGTGCATCAGTCCGCTCATCAGATCATCACACTCCTTGTCCACCTTCTTCCTCGCCTCCAGCTCCTGCCTGAAGACCGCGTTGAGCTTCCGACGGCACTGCACAAGCCATTAATTTAGTACTAGTACACCACTCTAAATAAACTTTTAAACAAGAGCACGATGAGAACATATATACCTTGCGAGCACCATGAAATGCCGTCCCTGGAAAATCCAAGGGAAATGCCCTGAGGCCAGCAACCAAGCCGGCGAACCACCGGTCGATCTGGCACGTCAATGGCGACGGCTCCATGCTTATAAACATCTTGCAGATGTTGGCGAACGTCACCTGTCCAATGTATGGAGTAAACTAATGTCGAGATTGACATAGAGAAAAAGGCATGCATATGGATGGATGCATGCATGCTCACGGTGAACCGAACTGACTTATACTCCCAGCGTGTCAAAAACGCTCTTAACGGAGGGAGTAATTTCTTACTTTCTTGATCTCGGTTGCGGCGACGATGGTTCCCATGTCGGCCCACGCCGCTAGCGCCGCCACGACACGCGGCTGCACAACGGTGGCGATAGTCTGTAGCGAGCTGGGACGGTTGATGGCGGCGAGGATGAACCCCCGGAGCCTGGCGTGGCTGGCGCCCTCGACGTTGACGACGGAAGTGTGGCCGACGAGCTCCGGCACGGGCCACCGCACGCCGAAGCTGTCGGCGGACTGGAGCACGAACTTGTTGGCGGCCGGCGTGCACACGATGACGGCGGGGGAGCCGAAGAGGTGCGTCCGGTAGATGCCCGCCCCGGCCCCGTGCGCGCGCCTCTTGGCGGCGATGAACGCGTCCGGGCGGCGCGCCAGCTTGAAGTGCCAGAGCAGGGAGAGCGTCTCGCCGAGGAAGGGCAGGCCCATGTGGCCCGGCGGGAGGCGGCGCCGGCCGCCGTGCCTGAGGTAGAAGGCGGCGCGGTACCAGGCGTCGGCGGAGTGCCAGGCGGCGAGGCAGAGCAGCGGCGCAGCGCCGAAGACGAGGCCCAGCCACCATGCCAGCTCGCCCGCGCCCATGCCTCCCACCGCCACCGCCATCGATCTGCTAGCTAGCCCTAGCTTAGCTGCCACTGGATGAATAGCTGAAGCTCGATCGATCTGCTTGGTGATGATTATGTTGGAGGAGACGATGACGGAGGTACATATAGACGATCGAGCGAGGATCCCGAGCGGCTGATCCGCTCCCGTGTGGAGGCGCGTGGGAACAAAACTGGGCTGGCTAACTGACCGGAGACGAGAAATTACGTCGCAATTGCATGCTCGGTAAATCTCTTTGGGTTTTGGTTTCTTGCGTTGTGATTTTGGCTTGATGCCTACACAGGTGATGTGTGTGGTTTTGGCTTGATTTGGTAGTGTTTTTGGCAGCACGTACTGGGTAGCTGGCTAGCTGGCTAATCAGCGTGATTGTTCCGACCGGTGGATGCCGTATGTGTCCTCGCAGCTAAGTTCCAACACCGAGCACTCACCATGTTAGAATAAATCCAAGACCATCGATGATCTACCGAGGACCAAAACCAAATCCAACTGTAACCTATCTTATACAATAATATTTGACACAACTCTACATTGGCGAATATTCTTCACCACCTTAAATTCATCCATGCGTTGAACCTCCGTGTACATTGAATTTGAGATACTCCATGAGCAACGCTACTACTCCCAGACTCCACGTGACTCCACCTGCAACTGTAGTCCCGTCTCGTCTTCTTCACAGTCAACACTCGTCCAAAATTAAATTTCTCATTACTCTACTTTGTGCTCCCAACTTCCGGAGTTTCCGTTCAACGCCATCACACACCAATAACTTATCTGTATGAAAATGAACAACTCACATATTGGACGCCACATATAAGAGTTATCTGAACTCAATGTCACCGCTCTTTCTTGACTATCTGTCTGAAACTTGAGAGAATTTCACCGTCACCTTGTGTCACCCTGAGTCAAATTGGCAATTGTCTCACCCTTTTTCCGGATAGTCTCTGACATGTCCCACGGCTATAGCACTCCGCTTCCTTCTGTACGTGTCATCCGCACTTTGCCATGTGCACTGAACACAATAGAATATATGGCCATGTACTCTCTCAGCTTTTAACAATTTCAGGCTTTCCGTCACTTTCTCAGATTATCCATGGTCAACTCCTGTCCATCAACCGACACCGATAGACCCAGTCACCAACTTGAATCTGGTACTCGTCAACACTGCTTCAGCACCCCCTGCATAATTTGTCTGACAACATATTTGACCCCCAGTGCCTTGGCATGTCGCCGTGTCCCGTGCTTACCGCACGCCTCGCCGCTATCACTGCGTCGAGCCTCTGCTGTCTTGATCGAATCTCCCGGGTAGCTAGCCCCCACCGCCTCAACCCCCCCCCCCCCAACTACAGAGAACCATCGATCATCACCGACCGATGCCGAGTATCACGTCTCCATCAGACCACTGGTACCCTGTCCGATCCACGTGTCTCTCGCTATCCCGCTGAAATAGGCTTCGACTCTCCGAATTCTTACGCCGTAGCCCCTCCATCAGCACAGAGTGAAGTCGTCCATCAGACTCCAGCTCCACCTTCAACATGACTTCATGGTGGTTGTACGTGCCACCCCCGCGCCCTATATATGGACTTCAAGCTCTCATGTGTACACAAACCTTGAATCAACCATGCGTCTTAGTCTCGTCGAAGCCGCACAAGCCCTCAGGCCTGCGTCACGTGTTTCCACGCCCCAGAAGTCGGTCACCATCAGCATCACGCTCCTATGTCGTCGTTGCCGAAATCACCGCCGTCTTCTGCTTTGACCAGCATCCATGTCAGTCCATCAGACAATCCAGTCCGACCCAGCCGAAATTATCCGACTGCAACCATGCTCCATCCCGCGTCTTGACCGCCTCGCACATCTATGCATTGCCTTGACGCCCTGTGTATGCATACTCCCTCGCAACATGCTCCAGGCTCCTGAACCTTATACGCGTGCCGCCCGCGCTTGTCAGCGCGCTTATGTTGCCTATCTACACACTCCAAGCCTCACTACTAGGGAAAACCTTACCAGTAGCGCTGGTTTTTGAGCTACCAGTAGCGCGGGCGCCAGCGCTACTGCTACGGCGCTACAGCTATTTTGTAGCAGTAGCGCTTGTTTAGCCAGCGCTACTGGTAAGTTCAGATACTAGTAGCGCGGCACTGAAAAGCGCTACTGGTAAATGAGCGCTGCTGGTAATATTTTGGCCCGCGCCACTGCTAAAATTTATGTTTTTTAGCATTTTGGCGTTGTACATGTTTAAACAGATATATCTTTTATACAATAACAACTCATCATGAACTAGTCTGTTTAAATAGCATATTCATTACCACTTGTCATCACCACCAAACAATGTTCGTCAATGAGACATCATATAACAAGTTGGTCACTAGTCATAATCACAACTCCTCATCATCATCAACTCTAACACATTGTAGCACATAATAACACATTCTAGCTACGACCTACTCCTCTCATAGGACCTACTTTACCCTCTCTTAGGTAAAATATCATAAAACAAGATAGGCATTGACTCTCCATTAAGGAAAATTTGTTGGGGAACGTAGTAATTTCAAAAAAAATTCCTACGCACACGCAAGATCATGGTGATGCATAGCAACGAGAGGGGAGAGTGTTGTCCACGTACCCTCGTAGACCGACAGCGGAAGCGTTATCACAACGCGGTTGATGTAGTCGTACGTCTTCACGATCCGACCGATCAAGTACCGAACGCACGGCACCTCCGAGTTCTACACACGTTCAGCTCGATGACGTCCCTCGAACTCCGATCCAGCCGAGTGTTGAGGGAGAGTTTCGTCAGCACGACGGCGTGGTGACGGTGATGATGTTCTACCGACGCAGGGCTTCGCCTAAGCTCCGCAATGATATTATCGAGGTGTAATTTGGTGGAGGGGGGCACCGCACACGGCTAAAAGATCTCAAGGATCAATTGTTGTATCTCTGGGGTGCCCCCCTGCCCCCGTATATAAAGGAGCAAGGGAGGAGGAGGCCGGCCCTAGGAGGGGGCGCACCAAGTGTGGAGTCCTACTAGGACTCCGTAGTCCTAGTAGGATTCCACCTCCCATATGGAATAGGAAAAGAGGAGGGAAAAAGAGAAGGAAGGAAGGGGGCGCCCCCCTTCCCTAGTCCAATTCGGACCAGACCAAGGGGAGGGGTGCGGCCACCCTTGAGGCCCTTTTTCTTCTTTTCCGTATGGCCCAATAAGGCCCAATACGTATTCCCGTAACTCTCCGGTACTCCGAAAAATACCCGAATCACTCGGAACCTTTCCGAAGTCCGAATATAGTCGTCCAATATATCGATCTTTACGTCTCGACCATTTCGAGACTCCTCGTCATGTCCCCGATCTCATCCGGGACTCCGAACTCCTTCGGTACATCAACATACATAAACTCATAATAAAACTGTCATCGTAACTTTAAGCGTGCGGACCCTACGGGTTTGAGAACTATGTAGACATGACCGAGACACGTCTCCGGTCAATAACCAATAGCGGGACCTGGATGCCCATATTGGCTCCCACATATTCTACGAAGATCTTTATCGGTCAGACCGCATAACAACATACGTTGTTCCCTTTGTCATCAGTATGTTACTTGCCCGAGATTCGATCGTCGGTATCTCGATACCTAGTTCAATCTCGTTACCGGCAAGTCTCTTTACTCGTTCCGTAACACATCATCCCGCAACTAACTTATTAGTCACAATGCTTGCAAGGCTTATAGTGATGTGCATTACCGAGTGGGCCCAGAGATACCTCTCCGACAATCGGAGTGACAAATCCTAATCTCGAAATACGCCAACCCAACAAGTACCTTTGGAGACACCTGTAGAGCACCTTTATAATCACCCATTTACGTTGTGACGTTTGGTAGCACACAAAGTGTTCCTCCGGTAAACGGGAGTTGCATAATCTCATAGTCAGAGGAACATGTATAAGTCATGAAGAAAGCAATAGCAACATACTAAATGATCGGGTGCTAAGCTAACGGAATGGGTCAAGTCAATCACGTCATTCTCCTAATGAGGTGATCTCGTTAATCAAATGACAACTTATGTCTATGGCTAGGAAACATAACCATCTTTGATTAACGAGCTAGTCAAGTAGAGGCATACTAGTGACACTCTGTTTGTCTATGTATTCACACATGTATTATGTTTCCGGTTAATACAATTCTAGCATGAATAATAAACATTTATCATGATATAAGGAAATAAATAATAACTTTATTATTGCCTCTAGGGCATATTTCCTTCAGTCTCCCACTTGCACTAGAGTCAATAATCTAGTTCACATCCCCATGTGATTTAACATGAATAGTTCACATCACCATGTGATTAACACCCATGGTTCACATCGTCATGTGACCATCACCCAAAGGGTTTACTAGAGTCAGTAATCTAGTTCACATCGCTATGTGATTAACACCCAAAGAGTACTAAGGTGTGATCATATTTTGCTTGTGAGATAATTTTAGTCAACGGGTCTGTCACATTCAGATCCGTAAGTATTTTGCAAATTTCTATGTCTACAATGCTCTGCATGGAGCTACTCTAGCTAATTGCTCCCACTTTCAATATGTATCTAGACCGAGACTTAGAGTCATCTAGATTAGTGTCAAAACTTGCATCGACGTAACCTTTTACGACGAGCCTTTTGTCACTTCCATAATCGAGAAACATATCCTTATTCCAGTAAGGATAATTTTGACCGTTGTCCAGTGATCTACTTCTAGATCACTATTGTACTCCCTTGCCAAAATCAGTGTAGGGTATACAATAGATCTGGTATACAGCATGGCATACTTTATAGAACCTATGGCCAAGGCATAGGGAATGACTTTCATTCTCTTTCTATCTTTTGCCGTGGTCGGGCTTTGAGTCTTTACTCAATTTCACACCTTGTAACACAGGCAAGAACTCTTTTCTTTGGCTGTTCTATTTTGAACTACTTCAAAATCTTGTTAAGGTATGTACTCATTGAAAAACTTATCAAGCGTCTTCATCTATCTCTATAGATCTTGATGCTCAATATGTAAGCAGCTTCACCAAGGTCTATCTTTGAAAAACTCCTTTCAAACACTCCTTTATGCTTTGCAGAATAATTCTACATTATTTCCGATCAACAATATGTCATTCACATATACTTATCAGAAATGCTGTAGTGCTCCCACTCACTTTCTTGTAAATACAGGCTTCACCGCAAGTCTGTATACAACTATATGCTTTGATCAACTTATCAAAGCGTATATTCCAACTCCGAGATGCTTGCACCAGTCCATTGATGGATCGCTGGAGCTTGCATATTTTGTTAGCACCTTTAGGATTGACAAAACCTTCTGGTTGTATCATATACAACTCTTCTTTAATAAATCCATCAAGGAATGCAGTTTTGTTTATCCCTTTGCCAGATTTCATAAAATGCGGCAGTTGCTAACATGATTCGGACAGACTTAAGCATAGATACGAGTGAGAAACTCTCATCGTAGTCAACATCTTGAACTTGTCGAAAACCTTTTTGCGACAATTCTAGCTTTGTAGATAGTGATACTACTATCAGCGTCCGTCTTCCTCTTGACAATCCATTTATTCTCAATTGCTTGCCGATCATCGGGCAAGTCAACCAAAGTCCACACTTTGTTCTCATACATGGATCTCATCTCAGATTTCATGGCCTCAAGCCATTTTGCGGAATCTGGGCTCACCATCGCTTCTTCATAGTTTGTAGGTTCGTCATGGTCTAATAACATAACCTCCAGAACAGGATTACCGTACCACTCTGGTGCGGATCTTACTCTGGTTTACCTACGAGGTTTGGTAGTAACTTGATCTGAAGTTACATGATCATCATCATTAACTTCCTCACTAATTGGTGTAGAAGTCACAGGAACAGATTTCTGTGATCCAATAAGGGAGCAGGTACAGTTACCTCATCAAGTTCTACTTTCCTCCCACTCACATCTTTCGAGAGAAACTCCTTCTCTAGAAAGGATCCATACTTAGCAACGAATGTCTTGCCTTCGGATCTGTGATAGAAGGTGTACCCAACTGTCTCCTTTGGGTATCCTATGAAGACACATTTCTCCGATTTGGGTTTGAGCTTATCAGGATGAATTTTTTTCACATAAGCATCGCAACCCCAAAATTTTAAGAAACAACAACTTTGGTTTCTTGCCAAACCACAGTTCATAAGGCGTCGTCTCAACTGATTTT
This sequence comes from Triticum aestivum, assembly GCF_018294505.1. NCBI lineage: Eukaryota > Viridiplantae > Streptophyta > Magnoliopsida > Poales > Poaceae > Triticum > Triticum aestivum. The sequence goes on from NC_057799.1 coordinate 28,513,616, forward strand.
GATGGTGCCCTATTTAACGTGAATGTAGCTGTCTCTAATGCATAACCCAAAACGATAGTGGTAAATTGGTAAGAGACATCATAGATTGCACTATATCCAATAAAGTACGGTTATGACGTTCGGACACACCATTACACTGTGGTGTTCCAGGTGGCGTGAGTAGTGAAACTATTTCACATTGTTTTAACTAAAGGCCAAACTTGTAACTCAAATATTTTACCTCTGCGATCATATCGTGGAAACTTTTATTTTCTTGTTACAATGATTCTCTACTTCACTCTGAAATTCTTTGAACTTTTCAAATGTTTCAGACTTTGTGTTTCATCAAGTAGATATACCCATATCTGCTCAAATCATCTGTGAAGGTCAGAAAATAATGATACCTGCTACGAGCCTCAATATTCATCGGACCACATACATCTGTATGTATGATTTCCAACAAATCTGTTGCTCTCACCATAGTTCCGGAGAACGGTGTTTTAGTCATCTTCCCCATGAGGCACGGTTCGCAAGCATCAAGTGATTCATAATCAAGTGATTCCAAAATCCCATCAGTATGGAGTTTCTTCATGCGCTTTACACCAATATGACCTAAACGGCAGTACCACAAATAAGTTGCACTATCATTATTAACTTTGCATCTTTTGGCTTCAATATTATGAATATGTGTATCACTACGATCGAGATCCAACAAACCATTTTCGTTGGTGTGTATGACCATAAAGGTTTTATTCATGTAAACAGAACAACAATTGTTCTCTAACTTAAATGAATAACCGTATTGCAATAAACATGATCAGATCATATTCATGCTCAATGCAAACACCAAATAACACTTATTTAGTTTCAACACTAATCCCGAAAGTACAGGGAGTGTGCGATGATGATCATATCAATCTTGGAACTACTTCCAACACACATCGTCACCTCGCCTTTTACTAGTCTCTGTTTATTCTGCAACTCCCGTTTTCGAGTTACTACTCTTTAGCAACTGAACCAGTATCAATTACCAAGGGGTTGCTATAAACACTAGTAAAGTACACATCAATAATCTGTATATCAAATATACCTTTGTTCACTTTTACTAGTCTCTGTTTATTCTGCAACTCCCGTTTCGAGTTAATACTCTTAGCAACTGAACCAGTATCAATTACCGAGGGATTGCTATAAACACTAGTAAAGCACACATCAATAATCTGTATATCAAATATACCTTTGTTCACTTTGCCATCCTTCTTATCCACCAAATAGTTGGGGTAGTTCCGCTTCCAGTGACCAGTCCCTTTGCAGTAGAAGCACTTAGTCTCAGGCTTAGGACCAGACTTAGGCTTCTTCACTTGAGCAGCAACTTTCTTGTCGTTCTTTTTGAAGTTCCCCTTTTTCCCTTTGCCCTTTTCTTGAAACTAGCGGTCTCGTCAACCATCAACACTTGAAGTGGTCTCGTCAACCATCAACACTTGATGTTTTTCTTGATTTCTACCTTCGTCGATTTCAGCATCACGAAGAGCTCGGGAATTACTTTCGTCATCCCTTGCATACCATAGTTCATCACAAAGTTCTACTAACTTGGTGATGGTGACTAGAGAATTCTGTCAATCACTATTTTATCTGGAAGATAAACTCCCACTTGATTCAAGCGATTGTAGTACCCAGACAATCTGAGCACATGCTCACTAGTTGAGCGATTCTCCTCCATCTTTTTGCTATAGAACTTGTTGGAGATTTCATATCTCTCAACTCGGGTATTTGCTTGAAATATTAACTTCAACTCCTGGAACATCTCATATGGTCCATGACGTTCAAAACGTCTTTGAAGTCCCGATTCTAAGCCGTTAAGCATGGTGCACTAAACTATCAAGTAGTCATCATATTGAGCTAGCCAAACGTTCATAACGTCTGCATCTGCTCCTGCAATAGATCTGTCACCTAGCGGTGCATCAAGGACATAATTTTTCTGTGCAGCAATGAGGATAATCCTCAGATCACGGATCCAATCCGCATCTTTGCTCCTAACATCTTTCAACATAATTTTTCTCTAGGAACAAAAAATAAACACAGGGAAGCAACAACGCGAGCTATTGATCTACAACATAATTTGCAAAATACTATCAGGACTAAGTTCATGATAAATTTAAGTTCAATTAATCATATTACTTAAGAACTCCCACTTAGATAGACATCTCTCTAATCATCTAAGTGATTACGTGATCCAAAGCAACTAAACCATGTCCGATTAACACGTGAGATGGAGTAGTTTCAATGGTGAACATCACTATGTTGACCATATCTACTATATGATTCACGCTCGACCTTTCGGTCTCTGTGTTCCGAGGCCATATCTGTATATGCTAGGCTCGTCAAGTTTAACCTGAGTATTCTGCGTGTGCAACTGTTTTGCACCCGTTGTATTTGAACGTAGAGCCTATCACACCCGATTAACACGTGGTGTCTCAGCACGAAGAACTTTTGCAACGGTGCATACTCAGGGAGAACACTTTTATCTTGTTTTAGTGAGAGATCATCTTATAATGCTACCGTCAATCAAATCAAGATAAGATGCATAAAGGATTAACATCACATGCAATCAATATAAGTGATATGATATGGCCATCATCATCTTGTGCTTGTGATCTCCATCTCCGAAGCACCGTGCTTGTGATCTCCATCTCCGAAGCACCGTCATGATCACCATCGTCACCGGCGCGACACCTTGATCTCCATCGTAGCATCGTTGTCGTCTTGCCAACTTATTGCTTTTACGACTATCGCTACCGCTTAGTGATAAAGTAAAACTATTACATGGCGATTGCATCTCATACAATAAAGCGACAACCATATGGCTCCTGCCAGTTGCCGATAACTCGGTTACAAAACATGATCATCTCATACAACACATTATATCACATCATGTCTTGACCATATCACATCACAACATGCCCTGCAAAAACAAGTTAGACGTCCTTTACTTTGTTGTTGCAAGTTTTACGTGGCTGCTACGGGCTTAGCAAGAACCGTTCTTACCTACGCATCAAAACCACAACGATAGTTTGTCAAGTTGGTGTTGTTTTAACCTTCGCAAGGACCGGGCGTAGCCACACTCGGTTCAACTAAAGTGAGAGAGACAGACACCCGCCAGTCACCTTTAAGCAACGAGTGCTCCGAACGGTGAAACCAGTCTCGCGTAAGCGTACGCGTAATGTCGGTCCGGGCCGCTTCATCTCACAATACCGCTGAACCAAAGTATGACATGCTGGTAAGCAGTATGACTTATATCGCCCACAACTCACTTGTGTTCTACTCGTGCATAGCATCAACGCATAAAACCAGGCTCGGATGCCACTGTTGGGGAACGTAGTAATTTCAAAAAAATTCCTACGCACACGCAAGATCATGGTGATGCATAGCAACGAGAGGGGAGAGTGTTGTCCACGTACCCTCGTAGACCGACAGCGGAAGCGTTATCACAACGCGGTTGATGTAGTCGTACGTCTTCACGATCCGACCGATCAAGTACCGAACGCACGGCACCTCCGAGTTCTACACACGTTCAGCTCGATGACGTCCCTCGAACTCCGATCCAGCCGAGTGTTGAGGGAGAGTTTCGTTAGCACGACGGCGTGGTGACGGTGATGATGTTCTACCGACGCAGGGCTTCGCCTAAGCTCCGCAATGATATTATCGAGGTGTAATTTGGTGGAGGGGGGCACCGCACACGGCTAAAAGATCTCAAGGATCAATTGTTGTATCTCTGGGGTGCCCCCTGCCCCCGTATATAAAGGAGCAAGGGAGGAGGAGGCCGGCCCTAGGAGGGGGCGCACCAAGTGTGGAGTCCTACTAGGACTCCGTAGTCCTAGTAGGATTCCACCTCCCATATGGAATAGGAAAAGAGGAAGGGAAAAAAAGAAGGAAGGAAGGGGGCGCCCCCCTTCCCTAGTCCAATTCGGACCAGACCAAGGGGAGGGGTGCGGCCACCCTTGAGGCCCTTTTTCTTCTTTCCCGTATGGCCCAATAAGGCCCAATACGTATTCCCGTAACTCTCCGGTACTCCGAAAAATACCCGAATCACTCGGAACCTTTCCGAAGTCCGAATATAGTCGTCCAATATATCGATCTTTACGTCTCGACCATTTCGAGACTCCTCGTCATGTCCCCGATCTCATCCGGGACTCCGAACTCCTTCGGTACATCAACATACATAAACTCATAATAAAACTGTCATCGTAACTTTAAGCGTGCGGACCCTACGGGTTTGAGAACTATGTAGACATGACCGAGACACGTCTCCGGTCAATAACCAATAGCGGGACCTGGATGTCCATATTGGCTCCCACATATTCTACGAAGATCTTTATCGGTCAGACCGCATAACAACATACGTTGTTCCCTTTGTCATCAGTATGTTACTTGCCCGAGATTCGATCGTCGGTATCTCGATACCTAGTTCAATCTCGTTACCGGCAAGTCTCTTTACTCGTTCCGTAACACATCATCCCGCAACTAACTTATTAGTCACAATGCTTGCAAGGCTTATAGTGATGTGCATTACCGAGTGGGCCCAGAGATACCTCTCCGACAATCGGAGTGACAAATCCTAATCTCGAAATACGCCAACCCAACAAGTACCTTTGGAGACACCTGTAGAGCACCTTTATAATTACCCATTTACGTTGTGACGTTTGGTAGCACACAAAGTGTTCCTCCGGTAAACGGGAGTTGCATAATCTCATAGTCAGAGGAACATGTATAAGTCATGAAGAAAGCAATAGCAACATACTAAATGATCGGGTGCTAAGCTAACGGAATGGGTCAAGTCAATCACGTCATTCTCCTAATGAGGTGATCTCGTTAATCAAATGACAACTTATGTCTATGGCTAGGAAACATAACCATCTTTGATTAACGAGCTAGTCAAGTAGAGGCATACTAGTGACACTCTGTTTGTCTATGTATTCACACATGTATTATGTTTCCGGTTAATACAATTCTAGCATGAATAATAAACATTTATCATGATATAAGGAAATAAATAATAACTTTATTATTGCCTCTAGGGCATATTTCCTTCAAAATTGACTCTCCATAATAAAGAACAGAGATCATCCTGTCTCCAAGTCTTGGCCTACGCACAATGTTGCTTCCAAGTAGCTCTCTACGATGGTTCAAACATTTTCTGAAATCATTTATTATCATGGCTTCCTCGCTTTTAAAAATCCGGTATGGACAGGAGTGATGTGGATACTGCGGCTGACCTGGCCGTGGTGGCCGTAAGGTCATAACATCAACGCGACCTCTCGGCAACATCAGATGAGGCACACAATCCATCGGGATTTTCTGTTCAAAAACATAGTAATAACTTTGTAGTTAGCAATGTAGTTTAGTTTTAGAAGAATTTATGCAAAAGATGCATGGATGTCGTAATAGTAGAAAACCTTACCATGCTATCTCCATTGATGTTACCGTAGTTCAACACGTGCACTAGTGGCACGTATTGACCATAATGTGGAGGAGTTTGATAATAGCTATTATAATTCTCAAGATTAGTAAAAAATGCGATAAGACCATCTTTCTCCTTATAAGTTAATTGTGCTTCATCATTGTAGTAGTAGGTTCTGTCTACCATTTTCCGTACATTTTTTAAAGAATGAAAATAAGCTATCAATGGAAATAAGCTGTCAAATATTTTGAAATAAATAATATAAATTACTTAATAAATATGTTTGAGAAACTCACGCAGCGGTAGAACTGGAAGCGTGTCTACAAGGACCCAAATGGTCATATTATTTTCGTCGATGTCAGGATCACCAAGATCGAAGGTGAGAAGCATACCCTCATGAAAATCATACGCCTTGCAAAGGGCTTCCCAATTCAGGCAACCAAAATTGAATGAGTTCACAGAATTGTATAGATTTACAGCAAAATCATAACCATGATGGGTCCTTAGTTGAATTATCTTTGTCTCCATGCTTTCATGATCTTCAAAACCCATCTTCTCCAAGACATAGCGTCTTGCATGGCATGGGATAAGCTAGTCGAACTGTAAAAGACGGTAATTACACGTTGAAGAAGCAGAGAAGTCGTGCAAAAAATAACAAAAAACACTTGTCGTCGTTGCGTACCGTTTCAACATCGAAGGTCTCTTGGAGCTTGATGCTGAAGCGCCGACCTTCTACCAGGTGAGGCCTGTCGCACAGACCGCGCTCATCTTCGCAGTACTCGCACATAGCGAATTCCCTTTCGTCGTCAGACATTTCCTAATAGGTAATTAATAATCCATCATCGAATACATATATAGTAGTTTGTAGCAAAGATCATGATATAACAACTAAAACACCTAAAATTTGTAGTTTGTAGCAAAGATCATCATCGAACCTAGTTTGTAGCAAAGATCATCATATAATCCATCATCGAATACATATATAGTAGTTTGTAGCACAAACCACGCTCATCTTTTGCATTCAATAAGCAAATAACTAATAGGTAATTAATAATCCATCATCGAATACATATATTTGTAGCAAAGGTCATCATATAATATCACTAATACATCTCGAATAATAGCTCCTCTAGGTGCAATGGGCCGCGGTGGACACCCAAAGAGAAGGAACCATCACCGGATCATAGCTCCGGTGAGATCCCCAAAGAATCTGCCAGGTATTGGAGAACGTGCCGTCCGCCAATGCAACCATGTAGCGCTGGACGTGCACGTCCTCCTCGGTGACACGGTGCTGTACCACCTGCGCGGGGGACTCAAGCCTCTGCACCGATGCAGGCCCACGTGACCGCCACCAAAGAAGCTCCGGGTCGACGACGGGCTGGGTCCTCATTAAACTACGCTCACCAGAAGGTAGCACAACCCAGTACCAGCCCGGCGGAGCCCATTCCCGGACATGGCCCCTCGGCTCAAGCAGGAGTCCTCCGCCGAGTCGACGACGAGGATGCGGGATAGGCATCGTCGACGTCGAGAACAAAATGCTTAATTATGAAAACAAAATTAATAAACACTTAGCAAAATTCGGCATGACCTTTGCTAAAAGCAGGACATATCGAGCGTCTGAAATTTGCCAGAACGTAAACGAATCGACATTTCTGGCAAAACATAGGCCACTCGGTTAAACTAAGATTGTGACATGTTCAAAATATGACATATATCCACTTCAAATTTGCATATAACAGGAATAATTGTTTTTACTAAAAAAATAACAAAAATATGATCCTAAGATTAACTAGCTAGGGTTCATACTACATTATCCTAAGATTCATACTACATTATCCTAAGATTAAACAACTAAGATTAAACACCTAAGATTAAACAACTAAGATTAAAAACCTACATTATCCTAAGATTCATACTACATTATCCTAAGATTAACTAGCTAGGTTTCATACTACATTTTCCTATGATTAAACAACTAAGATTAAAAACCTAAAATTTTCAACTTGCTAGGGTTCAAAAGAAACTAGGGAGGAGGAGGAAGGAGGGAGGATGTACCTCTCGGTGGAGGATGGCCGGCGTGGGGGGGGGCGGGGGAGGAGGCCGACGCGGGGGAGGGCGGCCGGCGGGGAGGAGGGCCGGCGCGGGCGACGGCGGCCGACGCAGGGAGGAGGACCGGCGCGGGGGACGGCAGCGTGCGGGGGATTGAGGGAGGAGTGTGGAGTGTGTGAGTGAGCTGAGTGATGAGGGCCGGGGGGCACGAGCAGGCCGGGGGGCGCGGGGGGAGGGAGTGGGCTTAACAGTAGCGCGGGTAATGGGCCAGCGCTACTGCTAAACCCACTAGCTGTAGCGCCGGCGCACATCACACGCTACAGCTAAGTGGCCTGCCCTTTTGGCCCTGGCGGCCCGCTAAACAGCAGCGTAGCCCGCGCCAACCAGCGCTGCCGCTATTCAGTAGCAGTAGCGCCCGTTGTGGCCGACCCTACTGATACATACCAGTAGCGTGGATGCCCAAACAGGCGCTACTGCTACAATTCTATGTATAAGCATTTTTCTAGTAGTGCCTTCTCATCAAACCGACCCAGAAAAACTTCCATGCAAACATCGGACGAATCTATTCACACCATATTTTTCATGTCAATGTTTGATACTAGCTCCTCTGTGCACCTTATTAGAAATACGATCAAACTTTTGATCCAGCCAAGCTACTCTCGTGCACACGTGTGACCCTGGTAACGCCTTTTTTCCATAAACAAACGGGACTGTCAGTCGACTGAGACTTCTCTCAGTCGGCTGACGTCACCTATATCAGATTTGGCCCGTTCTGCCTCCCTCCCTGCTGGGTTTCAATTTCCCCGTGATGGGCCTGAGGTTGTTTGGGCTGTTTGTTTGTCTGTCCTTTTTGTAGTAGTGGTGACCGTACATAGAAGGAGGGTGCGGAGGCTTACACAACACACAAACAAACTTTGTGTGCCTCATGTCATCACACTATTTTATGTTTCATGTTTTTTTTCAGAAAAAATGGTAGGGCTAGCTAACTGAACCGTGCTGTCCACTGTTCCTGGAGTTGTTCAGAGCAACTTATGGATGTTTCAGATCAAAGTTAGCTAGCAACTTGCAGATGCCCTCTTCCTAGTATCAACAAGAGTACATAGACATGGGTGATTTCGACAGTTAACTTCCCTGTATTAATAGCTAGTTAACAAACTTCATGTAGTAGCTAGTTTTTTTTTTGCGAGGCATGTAGTAGCTAGTTAAAACTTCAGCAAAGAGTACAGAGCCACGGCAATGCAGCTAGTAAATTTCCTATGCTAGCTAGTTAATTTCCTGTTATCAACTAGAACTCAGAAGAAGAAAAAAATATGATTATGTACAGAAATATGTTACGAACCAGCAACTTCTTCAAAAGGGCAAACCGTCTGATGCATCTGTGTCAGTGATTTCTACATGATATCCTCTCTCTTCTAACTTTGGATCTTCAAGACAATGATTTGTGACTTCCTAGCCTTCTGCATTTCTGTTGTCTCTGTCATTTTCAGGGTCGCTTCCTTCGTCATCCATGCCAGTGCCCGTGTGCTGCTGTATTCACAAATGTATACGAGACATTAGTGTTATAAACAAGGGGAGTGGACAAAAAAAAAAGGCAGTAAACTAAGGCTAGGAACTGGGCGAACATCATAGCCACTTTCATTGACAAGTTTAGACGCAATGACCAAAGGTACTTCGATAATTTTGGCGACATCACACAGTTTTAGTTCCTTTCATCAACGGTTTTAGCCGCAAAAATAAAAAAATAGAACCACCAACATACATCACATGAATAGAATGCAGGTAATAATTGAATCACGACAACAAAAACTTGAAACAGTTATTGGTTGCCAGAACACTTTTTATTAGGTTACACAGGACAAACAAACCTCACCAGCTACTCTACATTGTGCACAAAAGAGCACAAACTTGTCTAGTTCGCTTCAACAAATAGAATCTTCCTATAGAACATTGAGGCCAACACGCGCACACACACGGTCGTCTACTACCATCTGATAGTCCAGCTGAAAAAAATGTTGGATTACAAGGTAACTGATAAAAGCATTTGAACTCAAATGTGCAACCAAAAAGCAAAATCTTGGAAACTTCACAACAATTCTGACAACAAAATCATTAAAAATGAACTTTAACACAAAAAATGCTCACGGATCCTCGTATATTCCCGAGAGTGTGTTGTGGTCCACTGTATTTAGCTGACATGTTCTCAACTCTATTTCAGAAATACACAAAACTTTAGTAATTGCTTGTGTTAAAAAAAGGTAAAAAGAACAGCAAAACAATATAGCGTGCGCGGACACACACGTGAACCTACTCTAAACAAATTGTCATTGAGCCATTCAAATCCAAATTCATGCCTACATGCATCAGGTTTTGGATGGATTTCAGCAGTCGCAATTCAATTCAAACTCAAACCTGGTCATGCAATATGGCTGTGACAAAAAAAAATCCGAAGTGGAAGTCCATCAAACATTACTCATCTGTACAAAAAAGGTTACAATCAAAACCAACAAAAAATGCCTCTAGCTGCTCAGGTTAGCAATGAACCCAATTGCATCAAACATAATCATGTTTGACTCTCCAAGCAGCCGCTACTGCTACTATAATACATACAGCTCGCCACTATAGGCATATGAAAATGTGTCGCACTTGGCCCCCATCCCCCACAAAATCTCCCACTCGATCCCAGACACCTTGCTCATCAGCCCCGCGTATACAAAATCCTTCCTCCATTTCACATCAGAAGGTACAAATCTTGCGCCAAAAACATGAAATCGCCCCCTCAAATCGCTAAAAAATCTAGCTCCTCTGTGCTTGCAACTCCCGCCAGAAAGCTATTTCGCAACAAAATCGCAAGGAGCCTGGAGGCGCACCGGCGTGACCAAGCATCTCGTCGCCAATGACTTCTGCCACGGACATCTAATATGTGCGTGCCCCCGTGATGTGTGTGTGTGTGTGCGCGCGCGCGCGTGCTTGTCTCTGAATTCAAACAGTATTGTGGGCAGATCTCTCTGTGTGTGTGTGTGTGCGCGCGTGCGCGCTTGTCTCTGAATTCAAACAGTATTGTGGGGAGATCTATAGAAGATGTTGAGCCCGGGGCAACATTCCATAGACTTGAGAAAAAGAAAAAAATTACAAAACAATTGATTTTACTTCTCATTTCTTAAAAAACAAGCTTACTTTGTATCTGATTATGTGCAGGGAAAAATAACTTTGTACTTTGTATCTGATTTAAAAAATAACAAAAGCAAAAAAAACATGTTGAAAACTTCCCCTCCCCCTCCTCTCTTGCTGCCCTCCGACCAAAACACAAAGTTAGCTGCGGGTCGTATGGGGACATGCATTTGCAGTCGAGGACAAACACTAGCAATTTGCAGTCGAGCGTGACACTTGTAGTTCTGAGCCTAGTGTCAAACATGTCGTTGCGGTCGAGGATGACACTTGCAGTTGCAAGTCTAGTGTCGGGCATGGAACTGCCAATCACCCTCTCTCGCCCCTCCACCACCGCCAACTGACAAAACAAAAATGTCAGTGGGCGCGACACTTGCAGTTGCAAGTCTAGTATCGGACATGCAACTCCCAACCCTCTTCTGTCGTTCACTTAAAAAAATGGCAGTTGCATTCGGGTGTGTAACCATGCAGTTGCAGTCGGGTGTGTAGACATGCAGTTGTGGTCGAGGGTGACACTTGCAGTTACAAGCCTACTGTCAGACGTGCAACTGCCCCCCTCCCCCCTCTCTGACAAAAATACAAGGCCAGTTGCAGTCGTGAAGGAGACATGCAGTTGCAGGGGAGGGCGACACTTGCAGTTGCAAGTCTAGTATCGGACATGCAACTCCCACCCCTCTCCCGCCGTCCACTTACAAAACAAATGTCAGTTGCATTCGGTGTGTCTGGGCATGTAGTTGCGGTTGAGGGAGGCACTTGCAGTTGAAGGCCTACTGTTGGACATGCAATTGCCCCCCCCCCCCCGCCTCCAGCAAAAACACAAGGTCAGTTGTAGTCGAGTGTGTAGGCATGCAGTTGCGGGCGAGGGTGACACATGCAGTTGTAAGCCTACTATCGGACATGCAACTAAAAATATCTGTTGCATTCGGGTGTGTGGGCATGTAGTTGCATTCGGGTGTGTAGGCATGCAGTTGCGGTCGAGAGCGGCACTTGCAGTTGCAATCCTACTATCGTATGTGCAACTACCCCTTCTCCCTCTCCGACAACAACATAAGGCCAGTTGCAGTTGGGAAAGAGAAATGCAGTTGGAGTCAAGGGTGACACTTGTAGTTGCAACTCTAGTGTCCGACATGCAACTCCCAACCCTCTCCTATAGCCCACTTACAAAACAAATGCCAGTTGCAGTCGGGTGTGTGGCCATGCAGTTGCAGTCGGGTGTGTAGGCATGCAGTTGTGGTCGAGGGCGACACTTGCAGTTGAAAGCCTACTGTTGGACGTGCAACTGCCCCTCTACTCCCCGACAAAAACACAAGGCCAGTTGGAGTCGTGAAGGAGACATGCAGTTGCAGTCGAGGGCGACACTTGCAGTTACAAGTCATCCAACTCCCACCCCTCTCCCGCCATCCACTTACGAAACAAATGTCAGTTGCATTCGGGTGTGTGGGATGCAATTGCAGTAGGGGTGTGTGAGCATGCAGTTGCGGTTGAGGGCAGCACTTGCAGTTGCAAGCCTGTTGTTGGACATGCAACTGCCCTCTCCCCTCTCTGAAAAAAAACACAAGGATAGTTGTAGTCGGGTGTGCAGGCATGCAGTTGCGGGCGAGGGCGACACATGCAGTTACAAGCCTACTGTAGGACATGCAACTCCCTCCCTCTCCGACAAAGAACACATTGCTAACCTTCCCCACCCACCCCCTTTTCCATTTCAGATTCGCATTATATACTTGGATTCTTACATATCCAAGCAAAAATTTGAAAGGAACAAACAGAAATCACATGAACAAAAAAAGAGTAAAAAGTGAAAGAAAGGATACATACCATGCTCCCCAAATTCAACATCTAACCTCGTGAGACCCTTCTCCAGCTTGTTGTCCACAACAAACTTTCTCCATCCTCTCCCGTACATTGAACTCTGTTCAGGCCCTTGTGACACTTTACAGTGTACGTCTGTTTGCTTGTGTTGAACATCAGCCTCTCTCCCGTCATGTTGTTGAAACGAACCCTTTCATTGCATGGCACAACCTATTTGGTTGAACAGAAAAAGCAAGAACCAAAAAGTTAACTACAATGATTGATGACTCAAAAACATGTACTACATGGACCGACTAGACTAGTAAGAAAACATACACTCCCATCCTCATCTTGATCATCTTACAAACAACTCAAAACAACAAAATAGTTTCACTTGCAGTGTGTCTGCTGCTATGATTTCAAGCTTTTGCACAAGCTAAAATAAAAAAAAATCCACAAACAAGGCAAAAAAAGACCACTAAGCTCAAAAAAGATAAACTAAACAACACTTTCTACAACTAAGCCAAATACTAAAAAAGGGGGCCGCTAGAAGTGAAAATCAATATTCATATACACAGCATCCAGTTTCATAACTCAGGCTGGCTCCTGACCAGTACATCCAGTCCAGCAATCAAAGCTTAATAAAACATAGACTCCCAAAAAGAATGTCTTACAGGCAACTCAACAACGAAAAACAGGTTCGCTTGTAGTGTGTGTGTGGCTATGATTTTCAAAGCTTTTGCACATTGTAAAAAAAATAAAAATCCACTGACAAGATTAAAGATCACTTGGCTAAAAAAAGATAAGACTAAATTCTTGAACATGTACCTGTTTAAAGGTTGTACCAGCCATATCAGTGCAATAACAGTTAAAAGATCTAGCAAGTAAACCATGAATTGTACCGATCATGGTTTCTGGAAGTAAGCCAAGCTGCAAGCACTAACAAAAGAACTGCTAGGAAAAAATTACTAACAAATAGAAAATCATTAGGTTATATATCATGGACAAAAAAATCCCTATATTATTATTCTGAGACTTATAATATCCTTATTCTGCTAGTTAGTGTGTTTCTCCTCTTTAACCACACAAGAAGAGCTTAACACGCTGGATAAAAGATTGTGAATATATATGAAAAACAATGATTGAGCCCACCTGATATATTGAGCAGTGATGAATAAGAGTTCTTGCATATATGTTCCTTGCTAGTAAAAATATATTCTATGGAGCATCAACAAGTTGCTGGCACTGGATTGGTGAAGGAAGGAAGGAAACATAGCAAGTAAGTGTCGAGTTGCTGCAACCTAATCAGTCTAATCTACCATATCTTCCTAGGCATGACTGAATACAGGAACAAGATGAAAATCTACAGGAACAAGGTACACATCAGAAGCCAATCTACAATCACTTACTAGGTAGCTAGGGGCTAGCTAGTTAAAATCTACAAGAACATCTACAGGAACAAAAATGTCAACAAAACTAGCTAGCTAGGGGCTCCCCTCTGTTTCACAATCAGGGAGAAGGGTCAGCCTTCGGCAAAAAAGATGAAAGGCAGTATATTTAGTGCTGGTGAATAGAAACTAAAAAAAGAAACAAGGATCAAAAAATGAAAAAAATTGAAAAATGGAACAGAGGTTGCTGAGTTACCCCTGCGTTTTTAACTCCTTCCAAAAATACATGCTGAAGCCACTTCCCCTGCTCTCATGGTTGCAAGGGATCAGAAACGCCGCAAACAATCTCCTGTGCACCTAAAAAAAGCACCAACAAAAATTGTGCTGGTGAGTAGAAAATAAAATATAAAAAACATACATATTCAGCTAATGACTTCAGTATGAAACTAGCATGCTTCTGAAAATGGATTTGATGATAATGATGATTTATCATTGGCATTAGCAGCTGGTGAGCAAAAACCATATTTACGTTAGTTTGCAGACATAAAAAAATGGTTCTATCAAAGACGATATTAATCACTATATGAAAAATGGATTGCAATATAGTGATTCAGGATGAACGTAGCATCGGCCATCCTCTCTCCCTGGGCGTGGAGGAACACGCTGATCTGTCATCGAAGAAGCCTTGGACTCTTCTTCCCCTGCGGAGTTCTTCGGATTTGGGACAGGGGAATGGAGAGAGACGAAGAGGACTGAGTGCTGACGCTTAACTGTCTGTTCCCCTCCTCTATTGCGGCCCAAAAAATAAGACAGAGAAAACAAAACGATGGAAAAAAAACCCCGTCTGCCCAGCCCACAAAAGCAAACACTCACACGGCATGACAGTTCGAGGAAAAAACGGGCCAGTTCGGTCCTTAGACAGGCCGAAACTAGGGACAAAACGCCCAACGCGAATCTTCAAGCCAGCAAAGCATCCAACGGCTGACTCATCGACTGAGACTTCGCGAAGTCTCAATCGACTGAGATTTAGCAGCTCCATAAACAAATCTCACACTGCCTTTGATTCATTCGGCTTCTACAGCGATGCTCCGCCTTAGGCTTCTAGACATCACGCCTACGCCTGCAGCAGTGGCCCAACCCTTGACACGGGCCATGGCTGCTCCCGCATGCGGCGGTGCTGCCTTGGGCCTGCGCCTAGGCCGAGGCCACGCTGCGCACCAGACAGCCCCACGCTTTAGCCGAGCCTTCGCTCGTGACCGATCCGGAGTCCACTCCCTGACCAGAACACCCCGCCGCCAAACAAATTGATCTGCTGCACGCGCTTCCGAGCGATCTCGCCGAATCCTGATGCTTTCCGATCTCACGGTAACCGTTTCTGGATTCCGCTGTTTCCTCCCGGCGACACGCCGAGGTATAGCCTCCACGACAATTTGACAACGAACAATAATATTCGATACAACTCTAACAAAGAATTATTACGCAATCCCGGGTCCGTTACCACCAACGTTCTGACCCACATGCATCAACCCCTCCTTCCCATTCTTATAAATCGTGTTATGTCTCCTCCCACAACCGATGTGGGACTAAACCCAACAATCTTCCCCTCACACATCGGTCACACATGGGCCCACTAACACCAGCGTTTCCAGCCCACCAACCATGATCGACCACCCGTGAGTTCGCCGAGATTTATCCGGGCACCTGGGCTCTGATACCAATTGTTACGCAATCCCGGATCCGCTAGCACCAACGTTTTGACTCACATGCGTCAACCAGGCCCAACCGGAGAGCAACACCGACTTACGAGAGGCCCTCTCCCTCCAAAAGACTGGCCTGTTAGGAGGGGACACCCCCATCCTTATAAATCGTGTTATGTCCCCACAACCGATGTGGGACTAAATCCAACACACCAATAATTAATTAGTATAGTATATACTGTTGTTGCTTTGATGTCCTGCGTACCAGCAGATTACTATGCTCCAAGAGGAGCTCATGATCTATCGATGCCTAACCAAACTTGGTTTGTATGCACATGCACACACACATGCATGGCACATGTCCCAAGTGTTACTAGGAAGACGATCTACAGTCGGACTTGACAAATCTGCCCCCCTGTACGCTAGCGGGCGCGTCCGAATATGGCGCAAATCGCAGCCGAAGGTGTAGGGATTTCTCGCCGGAGGAGGGAAATTGCAGTGGAGGTGGATGAGGGAGAATAGGGACGGGAACCCCAAAAAGCACCAGCGTCCGCATATATGGAGAAATGGAGGGACTTATTTCTTGAAGCATAAATATAAAGCATTCTCAGCTTTTAAAGAGTGAAAGATTATGATTGAAAGACAAACTGAAAAGAAGGTAAAAATACTTCGCACTGATAATGGCATGGAATTATGTCCTAAGCAATTTGAGAATTATTGCAAGTTTGAAGGCATTGTCAGACATTATACAGTTCCTTATACTCCTCAACAAAATGGTTTTATTGAGCATATGAATAGGACCATTATTTCCAGAGGCTGTTGCATGTTGTCCAATGCAGTTTAAGGGCTGATTGTAAAAGTTTTACGGTCCGGGCCCTTTTTAGCGGACCTGCTCGGGCTGTATTTTTGGCCCACCCCGTAAGACTGATACGTCTCCGTCGTATCTACTTTTTCAAACACTTTTGCCCTTGTTTTGGACTCTAACTTGCATGATTTGAATGGAACTAACCCGGACTGGCGCTGTTTTCAGCAGAATTGCCATGGTGTTATCTTTGTGCAGAAACAAAAGTTCTCGGAATGACCTGAAACTCCACGGAGATTATTTTTTGAAATAATAAAAATACTGGCGAAAGAATCAAGGCCAGGGGGCCCACACCCTGTCCACGAGGGTGGGAGGCACGCCTACCCCCCTGGGCGCGCCCCCTGGTGCTCCACCGACCTCAACTCCAACTCTATATATTCACGTTCGGGGAGAAAAAAATCAAAGAGAAGGATTCATCGCGTTTTACGATACCGAGCCACTGCCAAGCCCTAATCTCTCCCGGGGGGGCTGATCTGGAGTCCGTTCGGGGCTCCGGAGAGGGGAATCCGTCGTCGTCGTCATCATCAACCATCCTCCATCACCAATTTCATGATGCTCACCGCCGTGCGTGAGTAATTCCATCGTAGGCTTGCTGGACGGTGATGGGTTGGATGAGATTTATCATGTAATCGAGTTAGTTTTGTTACGGTTTGATCCCTAGTATCCACTATGTTCTGAGATTGATGTTGCTATGACTTTGCTATGCTTAATGCTTGTCACTAGGGCCCGAGTGCCATGATTTCAGATCTGAACCTATTATGTTTTCATGAATATATGTGAGTTCTTGATCCTATCTTGCAAGTCTATAGTCACCTACTATGTGTTATGATCCGGCAATCCCGAAGTGACAATAATCGGGACCACTCCCGGTGATGACCGTAGTTTGAGGAGTTCATGTATTCACTATGTGTTAATGCTTTGGTCCGGTACTCTATTAAAAGGAGGCCTTAATATCCCTTAGTTTCCAATAGGACCCCGCTGCCACGGGATGGTAGGACAAAAGATGGCATGCAAGTTCTTTTCCATAAGCACGTATGACTATATTCGGAATACATGCCTACATTATATTGATGAACTGTAGCTAGTTCTGTGTCACCCTATGTTATAACTGTTGCATGAATAATCGCATCCGACATAATTCTCCATCACCGATCCAATGCCTACGAGCTTTTCACATATTGCTCTTTGCTTAGTTATTTTACCATGGCCACTGTTACAATTACTACAAAACTGCAACCTTTACTTTTGCCACTGTTACCGTTACTTCCATAGTACTTTGCTACTAAATACATTGCTGCAGATAATAAGTTATCCAGGTGTGGTTGAATTGACAACTCAACTGCTAATACTCGAGAATATTCTTTGGCTCCCCTTGTGTCGAATCAATAAATTTGGGTTGAATACTCTACCCTCGAAAACTGTTGTGATCCCCTATACTTGTGGGTTATCAAGACTATTTTCTGGCGCCGTTGCTGGGGAGCATAGCTCTATTCTTTGAGTCACTTGGGATTTATATCTGCTGGTCACTATGAGGAACTTGAAATATGAGAAAACTAAAATTTATCCCTCAACTACGAGGGGAGGTAAGGAACTGCCATCTAGCTCTGCACTTGATTCACATTCTGTTTTGAGTAAACTTGCGACACCTAAACCTGCTTCTGCTATTAATTCTGATATGTCGCATGTTATTGATGATGCCACTTCTGCTTTGCATGATACTTATGATGAAACTACTTCTATGCTTGATAATACTGTGCCACTAGGTGAATTTCTGGATGAACAACTTGCTAGGGCTAGAGAGAATGAAATTATTCAAACTGATAATATTGATGGAAGTGATGATGAAGATTCTCCCCCTAAATATGAATTGCCTGTTGTGCCTGAGGGTTATGTTATGGATGAAGAAACTGCTAGAGACTTTCTTGCTTGCAATGATAAGAGTGATCTTAAGAAATTATTAGCTAAGCTGAAACAAAAATCTCTGAATGCTAGAATGAAACATGATCCTGCTTATGCTACTTCACCTATCTTTGTTACTGATAAGGATTATGAATTCTCTGTCGATCCTGAGATAATTACTTTGGTTGAATCTGATCCTTTCTATGGCTATGAATCTGAAACTGTTGTGGCACATCTTACTAAATTAAATGATATAGCCACCCTGTTCACTAATGATGAGAAAACTCGCTACTATTATATCATTAAATTATTTCCGTTCTCATTAAAGGGTGATGCTAAGACATGGTTTAATTCTCTTGATCCTGGTTGTGTGCATAGTCCCCAGGATATGATTTACTACTTCCCTGCTAAATATTTCCTTGCTCATAAGAAACAAGCTGCTTTAAGGGAAATATATAATTTTGTGCAAATTGAAGAAGAGAGTCTCCCACAAGCTTGGGGGAGGCTTCTCCAATTACTTAATGCTTTGCCTGATCATCCTCTCAAGAAAAATGAAATACTTGATATCTTTTATAATGGACTAACCGATGCTTCCAGAGACCACGTGGATAGTTGTGCTGGTTGTGTTTTCAGGGAAAGAATAGTCGATCAAGCTGAAATTCTATTGAATAATATGTTGACAAATAAAAATAATTGGACACTTTCGGAACCAACTCCTAAGCCAACTCCGAAGAAAAGGGGTGTTCTATTTCTCAGTCATGAAGATATGCAAGAGGCAAAGAAATCTATGAAATAAAAAGGTATAAAAGCTGAAGATGTTAAGAATTTACCTCCTGTTGAAGAAATACATGGTCTTAATTTACCGCCTGTTGAAGAAACACATGGTCTTGAGAACCCGACACAAGTAGTAAAGGTAAATTCTCTCTATAGATATGATAAAGCTGAAATCCCTCCTACTAAGTTTGCTAGCCAATGCTTAGATGAGTTTGACAATTTTATGGTTAAGCAAGAAGATTTCAATGCTTATTTTGGTAGAGAATTAAAACGCAATGCTTATATGATTGAACACTTGAGTGACTATATGTCTAGAGTTAAAGGTGAACTTAAACTCATTAGTAAACATGCTTCTATGGTCACCACTCAAGTTGAACAAGTACTTAAAGCTCAGAATGATTTGCTCAATGAATTGAATAGTAAGAATAATGACTTTGCTATTAGAGTTGCAACTAGAGGAGGTAGAATGACTCAGGAACCTTTGTATCCTGAAGGTCACCCTAAGAGAGTTGAGCAGGATTCTTAGAGAAATAATTTAGATGCACCTAGTCCTTCTAAGAGGAAGAAAAAGAAAAATGATAGGACTTTGCATGCTTCTAGTGAACCTGTTGTTGACACACCTGAGAATCCCAATGATATTTCTATTTCTGATGCTGAAACACAATCTGGTAATGAACATGAACCTAGTGATAATGTTAATGATGATGTTCATGTTAATGCTCAACCTAGCAATGATAATGATGTAGAGATTGAACCTGCTGTTGATCTTGATAACCCACAATCAAAGAATCAACGTTATGATAAGAGAGACTTTGTTGCTAGGAAGCACAGAAAGGAAAGAGAGCCATGGGTTCAGAAACCCATGCCTTTTCCTCCCAAACCATCCAAGAAAAAGGATGATGAGGATTTTGAGCGCTTTGCTGAAATGATTAGACCTATCTTTTTGCGTATGCATTTGACTGATATGCTCAAAATGAATCCTTATGCTAAGTATATTAAAGAAATTGTTACAAATAAAAGAAAGATACCGGAAGCTAAAATTTCCACCATGCTTGCTAATTATACTTTTAAGGGTGGAATACCAAAGAAACTAGGAGATCCAGGAGTACCAACTATACCATGCTCCATTAAAAGAAACTATGTTAGAACTGCTTTATGTGATCTTGGAGCTGGTGTTAGTGTTATGCCTCTCTCTTTATATCGTAGACTCAATTTGAATAAGTTGACACCTACTGAAATATCTTTGCAAATGGCTGATAAATCAACTGCTATACTTGTCGGTATTTGTGAGGATGTGCCTGTTGTGGTTGCAAACGTTACTATCTTAACGGACTTTGTTATTCTTGATATTCCCGAGGACAATAGTATGTCTATTATTCTTGGAAGACCCTTTTTGAACACTGCAGGGGCTGTTATTGATTGCAACAAAGGCAATATCACTTTTCATGTTAATGGTAATGAGCATACGGTACACTTCCCGAGGAAACAACCTCAAGCTTATAGTATAAACTCTATTGGAAAAATTCCATCGATTATTTTTGGAGGTTTTGAATTTCCTCTTCCTACTGTCAAAAAGAGATATGATATTCTTATTATTGGGGACGTGCATATCCCCGTTGAGGTAACATAGTGTTATTCGAAATTTCTCCGGTTCCATGTTATTCGGAATGAGTTTGTTAACAAGACCTGATCAACCTTGTTAGTGGATTCCTTTTGATGAGCATGAGATGGATGAAGTCATAAAGCACAACCTTCTGTACCCTCTTTTTACTTTCTGTTATTTAGTTGAAATAAAGCAAAAATAGTATTATCTGTCTGTTTTCTGAATTATCCGTGCAATATAAAAATACACTGAAAATAGAAGTTCTCCAAATGCCCTGAAATTGAAATATGATTTTTCTGGAATATTTGAGAATATCTGGCACTGAGAACACAGCAGGGGGAGCAAGCACCTGGCCACGAGGGTCCAGGGCGCGCCCACCCCCCTGGGCGCGCCCCTGCCTCGTGGGCCCATGGTGGCTCCCCTCCAGTTATTCCTGCACCCACACAGTCCTTCTTCCTCCCAAAAAAATCACCAACCAGCTCAAGCACGAGTTCTTGCTCATTTTGCTGCCATTTTCGATCTCCTTGCTCAAAGATCCTCTCACAAAACTGCTTTGGGGGATTGTTCCTTGGTATGTGACTCCTCCAATGGTCCAATTAGTTTTTGTTCTAGTGCTTTATTCATTGCAATTTTTTGCTGCTTAGGTGACCCTATTCTTGAGCTTGCATGTCAAATTTATGTGGTCCCAAGTATTTCTAATGCATGATATAGTCTCTAGGCACTTGTAGGAGTAGTTGCTATCAATTTTGTTGAGTTTGGTTCACTTTTATTTGAAGTTACTAAAAAATTCAGAAATTTTCAGAAAATGATGAAGAGGTTTTTGAGGGGCTCTTCGAGCCGAAGCTCGAAGGATAAGCAAAGTGAAGAAGAAGAGAGGCCCAAATATAATCTCCCTCTCACCGCGGAAGTTCGGCCGTGTGAATGGCCTTGCGATGATTTCTTGAGAGCAGCCGGGATTTATGATGATTTTTATGAGTTAGCTGAGAATGCAGGCCTCACCGATTTCCTCCGCGACCAACGGGAACGGTATCTCCTACTCACTAATATTTTTGTGCAAAATTTTCCTTTCCATGCTAGGAGGTCACCACCTTCGGTGGATTTCTATTTATATGATGAGTATAAGGAGATGGCCCTCTCTGAATTTTGTGAGATTTGCAAGTTGCCCTTTTCGGGCAGCGTAGAGGAACCACATCGTAATGAGGTGGAGGGGTTTATTGATACAATTGCTGTAGGGGAAACGAGGAAGGTTTCCGATGCAAGAATTACTAGCATACATTTTCCTGTTCTTCTTTTGCTTGTTGGGAGCTTTCCCGTGTAAATAGTTTTATTTCCTTTCTTTTCTTTGGGGGTCGATAGGAGAAGACCATTATGAAAATGTTGAAGTGGCTCTTTTATGCATTATTGTTGATTTAACCAAGAGCCCATATTTCCTTGCCTTCTCCTGTTTATTGAATGCCTGCAGATTCCAGCTTAGTCCAAAGCACATGCACTATTATTATTATGCTCATCGTTATGTCGTGCAAGTGAAAGGCAATTATGAAGATATATGATGGACTGATTGAGATGAGAGAAGCTGGTATGAACTCGACCTCTCTTGTTTTTCTAAATATGATTAGTTCATCATTCCTGATTCAGCCTATTATGAATAAACATGTTTGCAATGACAATTAGAGATTATAGTTGCTTATGCCATGCTTAATTAGCTAGGAGTTTATAATGGTTTACCTTGCGTGCCAACATGCTATTAAAATGGTTGTGATGTGGTATGATGGGGTGGTATCCTCCTTTGAATGATTTAAGTGACTTGACTTGGCACATGTTCACACATGTAGTTGAAACAAAATCAACATAGCCTTCACGATATTTATGTTCATGGTGGATTATATCCTACTCATGCTTGCATTCAGTGTAGATTAATTTTAATGCATGTTCATGGCTGTTGTCGCTCTCTAGTTGGTCGCTTCCCAGTCTCTTGCTAGCCTTCACTTGTACTAAGCGTGAATACTGCTTGTGCATCCAATCCCTTAAACCCCAAAGTTATTCCATATGAGTCCACCATACCTTCCTATATGCGGTATCTACCTGCCGTACCAAGTAAATTTGTATGTGCCAAACTCTAAACCTTCAAATGAAATTATGTTTTGTATGCTCGAATAGCTCATGTATCAACTAGGGTTGTCTGTATCCTCCATGCTAGGCGGGTTATTCTCAAGAGGAGTGGACTCCGCTCCTCACTCACGAGAAAATTGCTGGTCACCGGGATGCCCAGTCCCATGCTTTATGAAAATCAAATCAAAATAAATGCAAACAAAACTCCCCCAGGATTGTTGTTAGTTGGACGGTACCCGTTGTTTCGGATCAGCCGTGGAGTGTGCTTGTTGGTGGTGGGGGAGTATAAATTTTACCATTCTGTTTGGGAACCGCCTATAATGTGTGTAGCATGGAAGATATCGCCATCTCTCGGTTGTTATGTTGACAATGAAAGTATACCACTCAAAATATTGTTTATCTCTATTTCAAAATCGAGCTCTGGCACCTCTACAAATCCCTGCTTCCCTCTGCGAAGGGCCTATCTATTTACTTTTATGTTGAGTCATCACCCTCTTATTAAAAAGCACCAGCTGGAGAGCACCGTTGTCAATTGCATCCATTACTATTAATTTATATTGGGTATGACTATGACTGGATCTCTTTTACCATGAATTACAATGTTTAGTCAGTCCTTGATCTTCAGAGGTGCTCTGGATTTATGTTTTGCGGTCTCAGAAAGGGCTAGCGAGATACCATCTTGTTATATCATATTATGATTGTTTTGAGAAAGTGTTGTCATCCGAGATTTATTATTATGGCTCGCTAGTTGATTATGCCATTGATATGAGTAAACGTGAGACCTAAGTGTTATTGTGAATATGGTTAGTTCATAATCTTTGCTGAAAATTTGAATGCTGGCTTTACATATTTACAACAACAAGAGCAAACGGAGTTTGTAAAAGTTTTTCTTTATCACTTTCAGTTTGTCAACTTAATTGCTTGAGGACAAGCAAAGGTTTAAGCTTGGGGGAGTTGATACGTCTCCGTCGTATCTACTTTTCCGAACACTTTTGCCCTTGTTTTGGACTCTAACTTGCATGATTTGAATGGAACTAACCCGGACTGACGCTGTTTTCAGCAGAATTGCCATGGTGTTATCTTTGTGCAGAAACAAAAGTTCTCGGAATGACCTGAAACTCCACGGAGATTATTTTTGGAAATAATAAAAATACTGGCGAAAGAATCAAGGCCAGGGGGCTCACACCCTGCCCACGAGGGTGGGAGGCACGCCTACCCCCCTGGGCGCACCCCTGCCTCGTGGGCCCCCTGGTGCTCCACCGACCTCAACTCCAACTCTATATATTCATGTTCGGGGAGAAAAAAAATCAGAGAGAAGGATTCATCGTGTTTTACGATACAGAGCCGCCGCCAAGCCCTAAACTCTCTCGGGAGGGCTGATCTGGAGTCCGTTCGGGGCTCCGGAGAGGGGAATCCATCGCCGTCGTCATCATCAACCATCCTCCATCACCAATTTCATGATGCTCACCGCCGTGCATGAGTAATTACATCATAGGCTTGCTGGACGGTGATGGGTTGGATGAGATTTATCATGTAATCAAGTTAGTTTTGTTAGGGCTTGATCCCTAGTATCCACTATGTTCTGAGATTGATGTTGCTATGACTTTGCTATGCTTAATGCTTGTCACTAGGGCCCGAGTGCCATGATTTCAGATCTGAACCTATTATGTTTTCATGAATATATGTGAGTTCTTGATCCTATCTTGCAAGTCTATAGTCACCTACTATGTGTTATGATCCGGCAACCCCGAAGTGACAATAATCGGGACCACTCCCGGTGATGACCGTAGTTTGAGGAGTTGATGTATTCACTATTTGTTAATGCTTTGGTCCGGTACTCTATTAAAAGGAGGCCTTAATATCCCTTAGTTTCCAATATGACCCCGCTGCCACGGGAGGGTAGGACAAAAGATGGCATGCAAGTTCTTTTCCATAAGCACGTATGACTATATTCGGAATACATGCCTACATTATATTGATGAACTGCAGCTAGTTCTGTGTCACCCTATGTTATAACTGTTGCATGAATAATCACATCCGACATAATTCTCCATCACCGATCCAATGCCTACGAGCTTTTCACATATTGCTCTTTGCGTAGTTATTTTACCGTGGCCACTGTTACAATTACTACAAAACTGCAACCGTTACTTTTGCCACTGTTACCGTTACTTCCATACTACTTTGCTACTAAATACATTGCTGCAGATACTAAGTTATCCAGGTGTGGTTGAATTGACAACTCAACTACTAATACTTGAGAATATTCTTTGGCTCCCCTTGTATCGAATCAATAAATTTGGGTTGAATACTCTACCCTCGAAAACTGTTGCGATCCCCTATACTTGTGGGTTATCAAAGACGGCCGGGAAAATCCACTTCACTGGCTTATACGGGATCTGCTAGAGATGCTCTAAGTAAAGTTTCAGTATTTACTTCCCCTGTTACTGCTCTATTATGCAGAGGGCAAGGAAGTTATATATAGTGCAGTAGGTGTTCATCTCTTGCTCCTTGGCACTCATTTTCAGGAATTTACGGATGAGGCTTCTTAGGCAGAACAAGCTGACAAAGGGTGTTGTACTTGAGGCATGCCACTCCCTTTTCTAGTTGTTCGCTCTTCGTGTTTTTAATTCCAGGGTAATGTCTACCTCAACTCTGCTTGCATGTGATGACCTACAAGTATAGGGGATCAATTGTAGCTCTTTTCGATAAGAGTGTCAAACCCAACGAGGAGCAGAAGGAAATGACAAGTGGTTTCCAGCAAGGTAATGTCTGCAAGTGTTGAAATTGTAAGTAACAGAGTAGTTTGATAGCAAGATAATTTGTAACGAGCAAGTAACGATAGTAGTAACAAAAGTGCAGCAAGGTAGCCCAATCCTTTTGAGGCAAAGGACAGGCCAAAACGGTTTCTTATGATAAGCAAAGCGTTCTTGAGGGTACACGAGAATTTCATCTAGTCACTTTCACCATGTTGGTTCGATTTGTGTTTGCTACTTTGATAATTTGATATGTGGGTGGACCGGTGCTTAGGTGTTGTTCTTACTAGAACAAATCTCCTACTTATGATTAACCCTCCCGCAAGCATCCGCAACTACAAGAAAAGTATTAAGAATAAATTCTACTCATAGCATTAAACTTTTGGATCCAATCG
This sequence comes from Triticum aestivum, assembly GCF_018294505.1. Classification (NCBI taxonomy): domain Eukaryota; kingdom Viridiplantae; phylum Streptophyta; class Magnoliopsida; order Poales; family Poaceae; genus Triticum; species Triticum aestivum. Next base: position 28,539,535 of record NC_057799.1, read on the forward strand.
GTCCCTTACGGAATAGCGCATAAACTGGGGTTTAAGCTTCTGTCACTCTCGCAACCCATCATCTAATTGCTACTCCATAATGCATTCCCTTAGGCCCAAATACAGTGAAATGTCATGTAGTCGACATTCACATGACACCATTAAGGGAATCACAACATACATAATATCAAAATATCGAACACATATCAAGTTCACATGATTACTTGCAACATGAATTCTCCCGTGACCTGAAGAACAAAAGTAACTACTCACAAATGATAATCATGCTCATGATCAGAGGAGTATTAAATAGCATATTGGATCTGAACATATAATCTTCCACCAAATAAACCATATAGTAATCAACTACAAGATGTAATCAACACTACTAGTCACCCACAAGTACCAATCTATAGTTCCGTTAACGAGATTGAACACAAGAGATGAACTAGGGTTTGAGATGAGATAGTGCTATAGAAGATGTTGATGGAGATAGCCCTCCCCAAGATGGGAGAGTTGTTGGTGATGATTTCCCCCTCCGGGAGGGAAGTTCCCCCGGCGGAATCGCTCCGCCGGAGGGAAAAAGTGCTCCTGCCCAAGTTCCGCCTCGAGACGACGGAGCTCCATTCCGAAAGTCCTCTCATTTTTTTCTAGGTCAAAATGACCTATATACCAGAAGATGGGCACCAGAGGTGGGTTGTGCCCACCTGGTGGGCCCCCTCTAGTAGTTATTTGCTCCAATATTCCTCATATATTTGATAAAAAATCTCCGTGAAGTTTCATCTTGTTTGGAGTTGTGCAGAATAGGTGGCCTGATGTAGCTTTTCAAGGTCGAGATTTCCAGCTGCCGGAATTCTCCCTCTTTGTGTATACCTTGCATATTATGAGAGAAAAGGCATTAGAATTACTCCAAAAAGCATTATTATGGATAGAAACATCATAAATAACAGTAGGAAAACATTATGCAAAATGGACATATCAACTCCCCCAAGCTTAGACCTCGCTTGTCCTCAGGCGAAAACCGAAATCGAAAAACATGTCTACATGCTTGGAGAGAGAGGTGTCGATAAAAAGAAAATACGGACATAGAAGCATCATGATCATTATTATAACAACAACAAATTTAAACATAAGACTTTTATCATAGAACTTTTATTATATACTTCTCATGAATAAGTAACAGTTCATCACACAATCGAAGTATAAAGCAAAAACTCAATTAGAAACCAACAAACTATGTTCTCAGTCAACTTTGCAACTACAATTCATCATCTTTTCAGGAAGGGTCACGTATCGGAGCCTTTAGGAAAGTCCACATACTCAACCATCATATAGTCTTCTATGATTGCTAACACTCACCGCATACACATGAGCAAAACGTTTCAACCGGACACATAAGAAGATAGGGGCTTATAGTTTCGCCTCCCAACGTATTCACCTCAAGGGTGATGTCAACAATAATAACTCATGTTACCCATATTCAACTGGACATATGTGCCTAGATCTTTCCTCACCATGTGATGCTTGCCAAAGGAGAAAATAAAATGGAATAGAGCGAAAACTTTGACTCTTTGCATAAAAGTAAAAGATAGGCCCTTCGCAGAGGGAAGCAGAGGTTGCCATGCACTTATTTGTTTGTATGCTCAACCTCTTAGTGCAAAAGAACGTCACGTTGCATTGCCCCTTGTGATAGCGACCTTTATTATGCAGTCTGTCGCTTTTATTCTTCACGATCACAAGTTCGTGCAACGCTCAATTTTCTCTTACACTAAATGATCTCACACATTTAGAAGCAATTTTTATTGCCTTTTTGCACCCATGACAACTTACTTGAGGGATCTTGCTCAATCCCTAGGTAGGTATGGTGGATACTTGAAAATAAGATTTGGGTTTAAGGGTATTTGGATGCAAAAGTAGTATCTCTACTTAGTGCGGAGTTTTTGGCTACCAAACATAGGGAGTAAGCACCACATGTTAAAGGATCTATGACAATATGACTTCTATGAATATGAACAAACATAAATCATTAAGTTGTCTTCCTTGTCCAACGCCAACAATTTTGGCATATAATATTTTGATGGGGGCTCACAGTCACAAAAGATTTCTAGGATAGTATATTTATATGTGAATCTTCTCTCCCCTTATTAATTCTTTCATGAGTTGCATCATTGACCAATGCTATGTTTGTCAATCTCTAATAAAATTTTCTACTTATACTTTTCCTTATGTGGTGCCATCACCTACCATAAGATTAGTATATGATCTTCTTGATTTATTTCCTTTCTTTTATTTATATCCTTTCCTTTTTATTTATTTCTTTTCCCTTTTTTTGCAACAAGAAAGTAAAGAAAGCAAAAACTCAAACTAAACTTTATTATATATCTTGCACACGATTACAAGGATAGATCACTAAGAAAACTCTCAAAGAAGAAAGGATCAAACTAAACTTTTATTCATCTAAAGCAAAAGATCGAACTAAAATAAGTAAAAGAAAAAAGACAGTGGGGATGATACGATACCAGGGCACCTCCCCCAAACTTGGCGGAAGCCAAGGGGAGTGCCCATACCCGATACTCAATTTTCCTTTGGTGGTGAAGAAGATAGTGGTGGTGATGAAGAAGATATCTTGTCCTCGGATTTCCATGGCAGAGGTCCACCATCATAAGAGGAGGAGTGAGTCTCACGAGTCCTGCAACTAGCAGCCAAACTCATACCTTTAAACCTCGCCTCATATTTAAAGACTTGGTTTTGGAGATCGTAGATCTGGCTTTGAAGGAAGTTGATTTGCTCGCTGAGGGTGAAGACGATGTCCTTCAAGGGCTTGCCATCCACCTTAAGATCACGGGAGAGGTCCGTGATCATGAGGTGATTGGCATTGAGTCCACGCTCCACCATCCCCTTGCAGCGGAAGACAACTTGTTCCATTGCTTCAAGCCTGGCCTCCACGGTTCCCGTCCCCTTGGGACATGGCACATCGCGGAGGTGAAGCACCCCTTCATGCATCTGGATGACCTGAGGGTGCTGCACCACCTCCCGCAGATATGGATTGATGACGTTATTGAAGAACTTGTCCTTGGAGGAGCTTGAGGCGGCCATGGTAGATGGGATCTGACAGAAAACAGCAAGGAAAAGAAAACAGAGGATTTCTCCGTGATACGGTGATCAACAGGTTCAGGGAGTATATATAGAATTTTGATCTTAGGAGACAAGCAAACTGTAGAAAAATGGAGTCCGGAAGGTGTCCCAGGTGGGCACAACCCACCTGGGTGCGCCAGGCAAGCCTGGCGTGCCCTGGTGTCTTGTGCCCACCAGGGTACGCTTCCTGGAAGTTTCTTATTTTCCTATTTTTCTAAATATTCCAAAACAGACAAAAAATATTTTTGCGGATTTCTCGGAGTCTGTTTACTTACCGTATCACGTACCTCCTTATTTTCACGATTCTGGAGTGTTCCAGAAGGACTCTTGTATGTGTTCTTCCGGTGTCAAAGTTTGGATAATATTACTTTCAACATTAATGGGCATACCTGAGATATAATGTTTTATTCATTGCCCATTGACAACCTTCGGGTTAGTACCTTCGACATTATTTATTTTGATGGCTCATGACCGATAAACCTCCTCGATGACATATGGGCCTTCCCATTTTGAGAGGAGTTTTCCTGCAAAGAATCTGAAATGAGAGTTGTACAAAAGAACATATTCTCCGACTTTAAACTCACGCTTTTGGATCCTTTTATCATGCCACCTTTTAACTTTTTCTTTAAATAATTTTGCATTTTCATAAGCTTGGGTACTCCATTCATCTAATGAGCTAATATCAAATAACCTCTTTTCACCGGCAAGTTTGAAATCATAATTGAGTTCTTTGATTGCCCAATATGCTTTATGTTCTAACTCAAGAGGCAAATGACAAGCTTTTCCATAAACCATTTTATAAGGAGACATACCCATAGGATTTTTATATGCTGTTCTATAAGCCCAAAGTGCATCATCTAATTTCTTAGACCAATTCTTCCGGGACCTATTGACAGTCTTTTGCAAGATTAATTTTATTTCTCTATTGCTAAGTTTAACTTGACCACTAGACTGAGGATGATAAGGTGATGCAATTCTATGGTTAACATCATACTTGGCAAGCATTTTACGGAAAGCACCATGAATAAAGTGTGAACCACCATCAGTCATTAAATATCTAGGGACTCCAAACCTTGGGAAAATAACTTCCTTAAGCATTTTAATAGAGGTGTTATGATCAGCACTACTGGTTGGAATAGCTTCTACCCATTTAGTAACATAATCAACAGCAACCAAAATATGTGTATACCCATTAGAGGAAGGAAAAGGTCCCGTGTAATCAAATCCCCAAACATCAAATGGTTCAACAACAAGTGAATAATTCATAGGCATTTCTTGACGCTTACCAATATTACCTATTCTTTGGCATTCATCACAAGATAAGACGAACTTACGGGCATCCTTGAAGAGAGTAGACCAATAAAATCCAGACTGCAATACCTTGTGAGTAGTTCTATCTCCAGCATGATGCCCTCCGTAAGCTTTGGAGTGACATTTCCGTAGGATTTGTCCCTGTTCATGCTCAGGTACACAACGTCTAATAATACCATCTACTCCTTTACAAGATTTGTTTGCTCGCCTCTCTGCAAAAATCGATCAAGATTGCTTAAACAATCATCAAAAGACTTCCCATAAACAGAGAAATCATCCATGAAAACCTCAACAATCTTTTCACAAAAGTCAGAGAATATAGCAGTCATACATCTTTGAAAGGTAGCAGGTGCATTGCATAAACCAAAAGTCATACGTCGATAAGCATAAGTTCCAAAGGAACAAGTAAATGTGGTCTTTTCTTGATCAGGTTGAGAAACAAGTATTTGTGAAAAACCAGAATATCCATCAAGGAAGCAAAAATGTGTGTGCTTAGATAATCTTTCTAGCATTTGATCAATAAAAGGCAGGTAATGATCTTTTCTAGTTGCTTTGTTTAATTTTCTAAAATCAATTACCATTCTATAGCCTGTAACAATTCTTTGTGGAATAAGTTCATTCTTATCATTAGGAACAATAGTAATACCTCCTTTCTTAGGGACACAATGAACATGACTTACCCATCTACTATCAGCTATGGGATAGATTATACCTGCTTCTAGAAGTTTTAATATTTCTATTCTTACCACTTCTTTCATCTTCGGATTTAACCGACGTTGGTGATCAACAACGGGTTTAGCATCAGGTTCCATATTAATTTTGTGCTGACATAGAGTGGGACTAATGCCCTTTAAATCATCAAGAGTATATCCAATAGTAGCTCGGTGCTTCCTTAGAACTTTCAATAATCTTTCTTCTTCATGTTCTGAAAGGTTAGCACTAATAATAACAGGATATATCTTCTTTTCATCAAGATAAGCATATTTCAAAGTGTCTGGCAATTGTTTTAATTCAAACACAGGATCACCTTTAGGTGGAGGAGGGCCTCCTAGAGTTTCAATAGGCAAATTGTGTTTAAGCAGATGACATTGTTCAAAGAAAATCTTATCTATTTCATTTCTTTCATGCATATGTAAATCATTTCCATGGTCTAGCAAATATTGTTCTAAAGGATCAGCAGGTGGCACAGCAACAGAAGCAAGGCCAATTATTTCACCTTACTAGGCAATTATTTTTCATGAAGCTTTCTACAAAACTTGGAAAAATTAAACTCATGAGACTCATCACCAAAGCTAACACCGACAGTTTGTTTCTCACAATCTATTTTGGCACTAACGGTGTTCAAGAAAGGTCTACCAAAAATAATGGGACAAAAGTCATCTTGTGGGGAACCAAGAACAAGAAAATCAGTAGGGTATTTTATTTTCCCACACAAGACTTCAACATCTCTAACAATCCCAATTGGTGATATAGTGTTTCTATTAGCAAGTTTAATAGTAACATCTATGTCTTCTATCTCTGCCGGTGATCTATTATGCAGAGGGCAACAAAGTTATATATAGTGCAGTAGGTGTTCATCTCTTGCTCCTTGGCACTCATTTTCAGGAATTTACGGATGAGGCTTCTTAGGCAGAACAAGCTGACAAAGGATGTTGTACTTGAGGCATGCCACTCCCTTTTCTAGTTGTTCGCTCTTCGTGTTTTTAATTCCAGGGTAATGAACACATTGTTGTCTATTAATGTCTACCTCAACTTTGCTTGCATGTGATGACCCACAAGTATAGGGGATCAATTGTAGCTCTTTTCGATAAGTAAGAGTGTCGAACCCAACGAGGAGCAGAAGGAAATGACAAGTGGTTTCCAGCAAGGTAATGTCTGCAAGTGCTGAAATTGTAAGTAGCAGAGTAGTTTGATAGCAAGATAATTTGTAACGAGCAAGTAACGATAGTAGTAACAAAAGTGCAGCAAGGTAGCCCAAATGATAGGCCAAAACGGTCTCTTATGATAAGCAAAGCGTTCTTGAGGGTACACGGGAATTTCATCTAGTCACTTTCACTATGTTGGTTCGATTTGTGTTTGCTACTTTGATAATTTGATATGTGGGTGGACCAGTTCTTAGTTGTTGTTCTTACTTGAACAAACCTCCTACTTATGATTAACCCTCCCGCAAGCATCCGCAACTATGAGAAAAGTATTAAGAATAAATTCTACTCATAGCATTAAACTTTTGGATCCAATCGGTCCCTTACGGAATAGCGCATAAACTGGGGTTTAAGCTTCTGTCACTCTCGCAACCCATCATCTAATTGCTACTCCACAATGCATTCCCTTAGGCCCAAATATGGTGAAGTGTCATGTAGTCAACGTTCACATGACACCACTAAGGGAATCACAACATACATACTATCAAAATATCGAACACATATCAAGTTCACATGATTACTTGCAACATGATTTCTCCCGTGACCTCAAGAACAAAAGTAACTACTCACAAATGATAATCATGCTCATGATCAGAGGAGTATTAAATAGCATATTGGATCTGAACATATAATCTTCCACCAAATAAACCATATAGTAATCAACTACAAGATGTAATCAACACTACTAGTCACCCACAAGTACCAATCTATAGTTCCGTTAACAAGATTGAACACAAGAGATGAACTAGGGTTTGAGATGAGATGGTGCTGCTGAAGATGTTGATGGAGATAGCCCTCCCCAAGATGGGAGAGTTGTTGGTGATGATGATGGCGATGATTTCCCCCTCCGGGAGGGAAATTTCCCCGGCGGAATCGCTCCGCAGGAGGGCAAAAGTGCTCTTGCCCAAGTTCCGCCTCGAGACAGCGGCGCTTGATACGTCTCCAACGTATCTATAATTTTTTATTGTTCCATGCTGTTTTATTATCAATCTTGGATGTTTTGTATCATTTTATAGTCATTTTATATCATTTTTTGGTACTAACCTATTGACATAGTGCCAAGTGCCAGTTACTGTTTTTCCATGTTTTTTACATCGCAGGAAATCAATATCAAATGGAGTCCAAATGCCACGAAACTCCACGATGATTTTTTATGGGCCAGAAGGAAGGCAATGGGCCCTGATTGCACCTGGGAGTGCCCCGAGGGGGACGCGCCAGGAGGCCCAGGCGCGCCCTGGTAGGTTGTGCCCACCTCGGGTGCCCCCGGACCGCCTCTTTGCTCTATAAATACCCCGAAAATCCCATAACCCTAGGGAAGTCGACGAAATATTCATCCAGCCGCCGCAGAGTCCAGAACCACCAGATCCAATCTAGACACCATCTCGGATGGGGTTCACCACCTCCATTGGTGCCTCTCCCATGATGCGTGAGTAGTTCTTTGTAGACCTTAGGGTCCGTAGTTAGTAGCTAGATGGCTTCCTCTCTCTCGCTGAATTCTCAATACAATGGTCTCTTGGAGATCCATATGATGTAACTCTTTTTGCGGTGTGTTTGTTGGGATCCGATGAACTTCGAGTTTATGATCAATTATATCTTTTTATATCCATGAAAGTTATTTGAGTTTCTTTGATCTCTTATAGCCTCGTATTTCTTCTTTGCTATTTGGGTTTTGTTTGGCCAACTTGATCTATTTATCTTGCAATGGGAAGAGGTGCCCGGTAGTGGGTTCGATCTTACGGTGCTTGATCCCAGTGACAGAAAGGGAACCGACACGTATGTATCGTTGCTACTAAGGATAAAAAGACAAGATCTATATCTACCGCCATATAGATAAACGGATCTTATTGCATGACTCCGTTTTTCCATGAACTTAATACACTAGATGCATGCGGGATAGCGGTCGATGTGTGGAGTAATAGTAGTAGATGCAGGCAGGAGTCGGTCTACTAATCTTGGACGTGATGCCTATATAATGATCATTGCCTGGATATCGTCATAATTATTTGAAGTTCTATCAATTGCCCAACAGTAATTTGTTTACCCACCATTTGCTATTTCTCTCGAGAGAAGCCACTAGTGAAACCTACGGCCCCCGGGTCTTCTTTCTCATATATTTGCCTTGCGATCTACTTTTCCTTTGCGTTTTTATTCAGATCTATTAAACCAAAAAATACAAAAGTACCTTGCTGCATTTTATCTTTATTTATTTTATTTGGCGTTCGATCTATCAATCTACTATAATTTACCTCACGTCTGTTTGCATATCTTGAGGCGTCGTACCCCGAAAGGGATTGACACCCCCTTTAAAACGTCAGATTGCGAGGTGTTGTTGTTTGTGTGTAGGTGTTGTTTACGTTGTGTTGCTTGGTTCTCCTACTGGTTCGATACCTTGGTTTCATAACTGAGGGAAATACCTACCGTCACTGTGCTACATCATCCCTTCCTCTTGGGGGAAATACCGACGTAGTTGCAGCAACCATCAAGGAGAGTTTCTCGCGCCGTTGCCGGTGAGGATCTTCAACATAACCAGGTTCCTAATCACAAATCTCATCTCCTTGCAATTTACATTATTTGCCATTTGCCTCTCGTTTTCCTCTCCCCCACTTCACAAAAATTTGCCGTTTTATTCGCCTCTCTTTTTTCGTTCGCCGTTTTCTTGCCGGATCTGTTTTTGTGTGTGAGATCTTGTTTGTCGTTATGGATAATTCCTCCTCTATTGCTTGCACTCCCGAGAACGAGGTTCTCAACTTTAAACAAAGGGGAGGAGAAAGTTTAAAAGATGCTTGGTATAGAATTTGCAATGCTCATAATAGATCTATCCGTAAGCAATCTACTGTTGTGCTTCTGCGTTGTTTTAATGTTGGCATCACCACTTGGTATAGATTCGTCCTTGATACGATTACCAGTGGGAATTTCTTAATGAGTCCTCCTTTTGATGCTCTTAATGCTATGGGAAATTTAGTGGGTTCACCACCTCTTATGGTTAATGAAACAATTTTGACTCTTGATCATGTTATGGAAAGACTAGATGCTATTGAAAAGAAAATGCTCACCGAAGATCATATGGAAATTATACATAAAAATATGCATAATTTTGCTACTAATCTTGGGTCAAAAGCAGGCGATGTCTTTAAGTTGTTAAAAGAGAGGGGTACTTTAATCCATGAAAGAATAGAAGAAAGTCCGTCTCGGATCGATAAATTGGAAGAAATCTTTAGTAATCTAAGCACAGCTTTTACTACCACTAAAATTATTGAGGAAACTCCCGTAAAGAGTAGGAGATCTAAGAACAAGGGTGGAACTTCTAGTGATAGCAATAAGGGAGATCTTAAGATGATCAGTATTCACCCTGATTTTGTTGAAGTAATAAGAGATCCTTTTGCAAGAATGAAATCTTTGAATTTATCCCTAGGAGTGTTGTTATTGAAAATCTTTATGCTAAATCTTTGAGGGATTCTAAGTGTTTGATTGAAGAGTTGGATAAAGATGACAAAACTTAGATCCTTGCCTTACGCCTAGCTAAGGGCGTAAAATTATAGCGCTTGTTGGGAGGCAACCCAATGAATAAATTTTTTTTTTGCTTTTTTCTTGCTGTTCTTGAGTGTTAACACAATTATGATACTGGTATGATTGTGCTTTTTATGTATTAATTAGTGTTTGTTCCAAGTAAAGCCTATAGGATCTTCTTGGGTGATAGTTGTTTGATCTTGCTGAAAAAGACAGAAACTTTGCGCTCACAAAAATAATTTTCATAAATCACAAAAAGGAGCTTTATCCCTGATTATTTTTGCAGAAGATTAATATACAAATTACCCAGGTATTCCTATTTTGGTAGAATTTTTGGAGTTACAGAAGTATTTGCCAAAGTCAGATTACTACAGACTGTTCTGTTTTGACAGATTCTGTTTTCTTTGTGTTGTGTGCTTATTTTGATGGCTCTATGGTTTTCTTTGATGAGTTTTTGCCATAGAAATGTTGGAATACAGTAGATATAATACAAAAACAAAATATGAATTGGTTTTATACATCACTTATAGTAGTGGTTTGCTTTCTTATACTAACAGATCTCACGAAGGTTTTGTTGAGTTTTGTGTGATTGAAGTTTTCAAGTTTTGGGTTATCTTACGATGCATGAAGGAAGCATGTAAGAGCCTAAGCTTGGGGATGCCCCGGTATCCCAAGCTATTATCCAAGAATGAGCAACCAACTAAGCTTCGGGATGCCCCCGAGTGGCATCCCCGCTTTCTTCCAACGACTATCGGTATTTTACTCGAGACTATATTTTTATTCGTCACATGATATGTGTTTTGCTTGGAGCGTCTTGTATGATATGTGTCTTTGCTTGTTTTATTTTGTGTTTTAAGTCATCAATCCTTGCTGGATACACCTATTTGAAAGAGCCAAAATTATACCATGACTTGTTAGAATTGCTCTCTGTGCTTCACTTAAATCTTTTATGAGCTAGGACTTGCTCTAGTGCTTCACTTATATCTTTTTGAGCACGGTGTGCTTTGTTATTTTTGAAAAAATACTCTATTGGCTCACTTAGTTTTATTTGAGAGTTAGTCAAATTTTGAAGAAATTCTCTCTTGCTTCACTAGAATTATTTTGAGAGAAAGAAAATTTGTTATGCTCATGATCTTCACTTATATTTGTTTGAGCTTATGAAAAGCAAGACATGAAAGTTAGTCCCAAAGTGAGAGATATCCAAGAAGGATAAAGAAAAAAATGTCATGAAGATCACTGGACAAAATAAACTTGATTCTTAGTAATAGTTTTGAGATATGATGATGTGATATGTGAGTTATGTTGATGAGTAATTGTGCTCTAGTAAGAATATTGGTGTTAAGGTTTGTGATTCCCTATGCATGCACGAAAGTCAATAGTCATGCAATGAAAATTATATCCTACTTGTGGTGCATTATTCGGTGTTAATTATGCTTAATGCTTTCTTATGAGATTATTCGTTTCTTGGTTGGTTGCTTCTCAATCTTTTTGCTAGCCTTCATTTTGCACTAAGTATGACCTCTACTTGTGCATCCAAAATCCTTTAAACCAGTTTTGCCACATGAGTCCACTATATCTACCTATATGCGGTATTCTTTTGCCGTTCTAAGCAAATTTGCATGTGTCGTCTCTAATTTTCAAAATAAACTTCTCTTTTGTGTGTTTGTTTCGCTCGCGGAACGGTAACGGGTGGCCAATATTTTCCATGCTGGATGTGTTATTCTCACGATGAGTGTTTATTCACTTGTCATTGCACGAGAGTAAGGCAAAGGTTTTAGGGATGCCTAGTCCCGAATTGCAAAAATGAATTTACTTTATGTTGTCAAATAATAAATTCCTTGGAAAGTGTTGGTATGGAGGGCACCCATGGATACGCTTAGCCATGGAAAGTGAAAGTATGGTGGAAAAAGGAATAAACTTTATTTTCTGTTTGGGAACCGCCTATGGCATATCTAGCATGGAAAGTGTTCGTAGCTCTACGTCGTTTTCGTTGGTGAGACGGATACACCTCCCAAAATGTTTTTACCTCTAAAAATTTTTTTTTGCTTTGAGCTCTGGCACCTCTACAAATCCCTACTTCCCTCTGCGAAGGGCCTTTCTTTTACTTTATGCAATTTTTATTTTGAATTTGAGTCTCCATCCTCTCTTACAAAAGCACCAACTAGGGGGCAATATGATCGTGCTCAAGTATTGGGTTTAGTTAATATTCGAGTGTGTTTCATCAATGGATCAATGTTTGAGCATGATGGGCTAGGGATAACTTATTTTAGCATTGATATTTTGAAAGACATGGTTGCTTGTTGATATGCTTGAGTATCTAAATTATTATGTCAAAACTAGACTATTGCTTTGAATCACATAAAAGTCCAAATGTCCATGCTATAAAGAAAAGAATATGATATGACTTGATGAACAGCACTCCACATCAAAAATTCTGTTTTTATCACTTACCTACTCGAGGACGAGTAGGAGTTAAGCTTGGTGATGCTGATACGTCTCCAACGTATCTATAATTTTTGATTGTTCCATGTTGTTTTATTATCAATCTTGGATGTTTCATAATCATTTTATAGTCATTTTATATCATTTTTTGGTACTAATCTATTGACATAGTGCCAAGTGCCAGTTGCTGTTTTTTCCATGTTTTTTACATCGCAGGAAATCAATATCAAACGGAGTCCAAATGCCACGAAACTCCACGATGATTTTTTATGGGCCAGAAGGAAGGCAATGGGCCCTGGTTGCACCTGGGGGTGCCCCGAGAGGGGCACAACCCACCAGAGCGCTCCAGGAGGCCCAGGCGCGCCCTGGTGGGCTATGCCCACCTCGGGTGCCCCCCGGACCGCCTCTTTGCTCTATAAATACCCCAAAAATCCCAGAACCCTAGGGGAGTCGACGAAATATTCATCCAGCCGCCGCAGAGTCCAGAACCACCAGATCCAATCTAGACACCATCTCGGATGGGGTTCACCTAGGGGTGGGCAGAAAAACCGAGAACCAAAGACCGGAGCAGAAAAACCGGGACCAAAGCTGAAAAAACCGAGGACCGAAGCTTTGGTTATTCGTTCGGTTAGCAATTGTGAAAAACCGAACTTACTTCGGTGAGTTCGGTCATTGGACTCAGCTGACCGAATTCCCGAACTAACCGTATTGAATTCCATCTCCACCACGAAAATGCTCAATAGCCCATCCACTTTGAAAACAACCCCGATAGATGATGGTACAGGAAGCTTTTCGTGGCCTTTTCTCAGCCCAACGCGCGTAGGCCCTGCTTTATCCCTGATGCTCTCCTTCATGCCCGACATCACGCAGCTCCGCTGCCTCCATTTTTCACCTAGCGAAATCCCAGCAGCGGCCGGCGACTCCCATGGTTCCGACGCGGCAGCGGCCGGCGACTCCCATGGTTCCGACGCGGCGGCGGCCGGCGGCACCCATGGGCCCCACACGGCGGAGGCTCCCATTGCTCCCACGCTGCAGCGGCCGGCGGCGGACATGGGTCCACGCGACGGCGGCCGCCACGCCTTCATCTCCGGCAGCCCGCTTGCGTCCATATTCTGTTTCCTCCTACCATCGCAGCGCTTCAGCAATATACGCGATGGATTCCTTTTCTTGCGCTCATCGTTTCTCGCTTAAGATTTGACTCCCGATTCACCTCCCCAGCCAGTATAGGTACTGTCTTCAAGTTCAGAAAGAAAGTATAGGTTATCTTCGGTTATAACCGAGGACCGACCCGAATTCTCGGTGCACCCGAAGCCTCGGTTAGTGAATTATCACAAGACCGATCAGTCCATAAAATCGGGAAACCGAATTTAAAAATTAACCGAGGCACCGAACCGATCGGTTCGGTTTAACCGAATGCCCAGGCCTAGGTTCACCACCTCCATTGGTGCCTCTCCGATGATGCGTGAGTAGTTCTTTGTGGACCTTCGGGTCCGTAGTTAGTAGCTAGATGGCTTCCTCTCTCTCGCTGAATTCTCAATACAATGGTCTCTTGGAGATCCATATGATGTAACTCTTTTTGCGGTGTGTTTGTTGGGATCTGATGAACTTCGAGTTTATGATCAGTTATATCTTTTTATATCCATGAAAGTTATTTGAGTTTCTTTGATCTCTTATATGCATGATCTCTTATATGCATGGTCTCTTATAGCCTCGTATTTCTTCTCTGATATTTGGGTTTTGTTTGGCCAACTTGATCTATTTATCTTGCAATGGGAAGAGATGCCTGGTAGTGGGTTCGATCTTACGGTGCTTGATCCCAGTGACAGAAAGGGAACCGACACGTATGTATCGTTGCTACTAAGGATAAAAAGACGAGATCTATATCTACCGCCATATAGATAAACGGATCTTGTCTACATCATGTGATTGTTCTTATTGCATTACTCCGTTTTTCCATGAACTTAATACACTAGATGCATGCTGGATAGCGGTCGATGTGTGGATTAATAGTAGTAGATGCAGGCAGGAGTCGGTCTACTAATCTCGGACGTGATGCCTATGTAATGATCATTGCCTGGATATCGTCATAATTATTTGAAGTTCTATCAATTGCCCAACAGTAATTTTTTTACCCACTGTTTGCCATTTTTCTCGACAGAAGCCACTAGTAAAACCTAGGCCCCCGGGTCTTCTTTCTCATATATTTTCCGGGAGGGAAGTTCCCCCGGCGGAATCGCTCCGTCGGAGAGCAAAAGTGCTCCTGCCCAAGTTCCGCCTCGAGACGGTGGAGCTCCATACCGAAAGTCCTCTCCTCATTTTTTTAGGTCAAAATGACCTATATACCAGAAGATGGGCACCGGAGGTGGGCCTGGGTGAGCATAACCCACCAGGGCGCGCCTGGGCTCCCTGGCCCGCCCGGGTGGGTTGTGCCCACCTGGTGGGGCCCCTCTGGTAGTTATTTGCTCCAATATTCCTCATATATTTGATAAAAAATCTCCGTGAAGTTTCAGCTTGTTTGGAGTTGTGCAGAATAGGTGGCCTGACGTAGCTTTTCCAGGTCCAGATTTCCAGCTGCCGGAATTCTCCCTCTTTGTGTATACCTTGCAATTATGAGAGAAAAGGCATTAGAATTACTCCAAAAAGCATTATTAAGGATAAAAACATCATAAATAACAGTAGGAAAACATGATGCAAAATGAACGTACCAGCATGTTCTGGAAGAGTCGGTGTGGAGGTACAGTTCGCCTTTGTGTTGCTACACATCTACTACAATTGACTATTTTTATTTTATTGTGGTAGTCTATTCAGTATCATAACATTTTGGTTTCTTTGACTGGTGAAAACATATTCTGCTTCTAAAGAGTGAAGCTTTATTTATAAAAATCGCTGTAATTTTTTGTATGTTTAGTTTATATCAGCCATTTTAAATAAAAAGTAACAAGGTCATCATATATTCTTCTTGGTTTCATGCTGCACTTGGCTGCTGAATCTTTTAGGACAAATGGCTATTTTGATTTCATTTGGGTTTCTTTGCTCATCTTTAAAGCAAGAAAAAAACAGGGGGTACTTTACCATATTTTCGTTTGGATGTCCTTACTGATCTTTAAAGCAAAAAAAACTAGGGATACTTTACCATATTTTCATTTGATGTCCTTGCTCATCTTTAAAGCAAAAAAAGGGGATACTTTACCATATTTTCATTTGGATGTCCTTGCTCATATTCTGACAATGAAGCAACCAAACTGGTTCCGGTACAAGTTCAATCAGATGATAGGAAACCTACTAGTGAATCACATCCAATTGCGCGTAGTCACTAGTCATGCTGTATTTGGTTTCGGAATCTTGGTAAGGAAAATTTGGTCTAGAATGAACACAAATTTTGGCAGGGAGAATATGATGTATTCTTTTGGGGATGAG
Source organism: Triticum aestivum (assembly GCF_018294505.1). NCBI lineage: Eukaryota > Viridiplantae > Streptophyta > Magnoliopsida > Poales > Poaceae > Triticum > Triticum aestivum. Next base: position 28,555,248 of record NC_057799.1, read on the forward strand.
AAAATTGACAGAGAGGAGAGCGCTCTAATGCTTTTGATGCTTGTGTCATTTTCTTTGTTGCGACTGATTGCCGCTGCTATATATTGACACTGAATCGAAGTTCTTTTCACAGAGGTAGCTTAGTTACAACTTTCAGCTCCCAAGTGTCAACCATGTCATTTAAAAGTACATATAGTTATCAACCTTGTGGGATAGGTCAGGAAAGCTTTCCTCTAATATTTAGGCAAGAAGGCTTGGCACAAAAGGTTATTATAACTCATCTTCTACGTATCTATATGGTGTAGTGTTTAAACTTTCAGATTTGCATTGCTATCCTCACATACACGACTTCTTTGGCTATTGTTTCATGCTACTTGTGAGCTGCGTTGGGATTTCCCCGGAAAGGAGAGGATGATGTAGTATAGTAGAGATATGTATTTCCCTCAGTTAAGAACCAAGCTTATCAATTCTATAGGAGAATCACACAAAGCCTCGTGAACAGCACATGCACACATAAAAGCAAATACTTGCACCCAACACAAACAAGAGGGTTGTCAATCCCCTTGGAGGTTACTTGCAAGGATTAAATCTTGTAGTGGTAGATAGATAAATTGTAAAGATAAAATAAAATAAAATAGAAAATTACAACAAGGTATTTTTGCATTTTTATATATGATAAAAGTAGACCCGGGGGCCATAGTTTTCACGAGAGGCTTCTCTCTCGAGCACATAGTATATGATAGGTGAACAAATTACTGTTGGGCAATTGATAAAAAAACGAATAGTTATGATGATATTCAAGGAAATGATCATGTATATAGGCATCACGTCTGAGACAAGTAGACCGACTCTTGTCTACATCTACTACTATTACTCCACTCATCGATCGCTATCCAGCATGCATCAAGGGTATTAAGTATAAAACAAAGTAACACCTTAAGCAAGATACATGATGTAGACAAAGTAAACCCAATCAACATGAAAAAACCTCGTCGTTTTACCCTTAATGGCAACAAGACAAATATGTGTCTTGTCCCTTTTTGTCATTGGGATAGTGCACACAAAATTGAACCCATTCCAAAGCGCCTCTCCCATATAAATCAATCTAGTTGGTCAAACCAAACGGATGGATCGAAGAGAAATACAAAGCTATAACAATCATGCATAATAAAGTTCAGAAAAGACTCCATTTATATTCATAAATATTTTGATCATAAACCCACAATTCATCGCATCCCAACAAACACATTGCAAAAGAAGATTACATCGAATATAACTACAAGAACATCAAGAAGAATAAAACAAAACATGCCCATGAAGTTCTGGTAATAGTATATGGTTACTCATGCCATGCGTAGATCATAAGAGATATTGTACATCCTTAATTTGGGTTACATAATTCTTCTTTACTCCCATGGGCATATATAACCTTATCTCCTGTAATCAACTAACACATCTTTATCCTTAGTTTGTGTTACATGATGCTTTCCTCCCATAGATGATAAGTGAATTCTTAGTGTCATGATTTGGCATGTAGTAGAATTTTATTCAAAAAACTCTGCGTTTATATGACTGTGTTGACATGTTTGGTACCAAATGGCTTTTCAATCATGTAGTGCCGATGTGGATGCGTTTGTTCCCCATGCGTTATGCGGTCGAAATTTCTAGCAAAATTTCCACGACTTGTCAAAATTTTGTCCTTGTTTGCAAGAAAACAAAAGCTATAGGGTGTTCGTTGCAAAATATGTGTCCTTGTTTGTAAGGAAACAAAAGCTCTAGGGTGTTGGTTTTAATAAAATTGTCCGCCTCAAAACACGTATTATCATAGAAGTGTTTTTTTAGTGTGAACTTGCGAAAAATGGTCAAAATAGTGATTTCGGCCACCTCAACCAACAAACTAATAAAATTCAGTTTGTAGAAGCAAGTCTACACCACAGACAAGAGAGCCATAGAATCTGACAAACAGATCGATACCGCAAGTTTACGTTGGTTTCTAGTGTTTCTCCTAGAAACATCCTACAATCTAGTTTATTTTTTGGGGTGCTTTATAGAGGTTACTAGTGGATTAATTTCTATGGGTGAAGATGCTTTTGATATAAAAAATAAGCATTAGTGCTTGTATATGCTATTAAAACCAATGTCATTTTTTGAACACAACTTCTCCAACAAATTTGTAAACCGACAAGAATATATCATAGTCTACTTGCTTGTACATAACTACACAGTAGAAGCCACTATTAAGATATTTGTAGAACCGTATGCTTTACATATATGGGCCAATATATTTAAGAATATTTGAATGCACACAAACACGCATATATACACTATAACCGACGCAAGTGTCATATAATATTCGTGGAGATATGAAATTGTGTCTTTTTCCACATGTTTAGGGGGTATTGTCTCGAAAGAGGAAAAAACTTCTTCTACAACATATTATTTAGATTTAGTATGGAGTGCGTATTTTTCAATGACAGACATTATAAATGTATAACAAAGAACAATATAATTCCATTTTAGAAACACTATTATATATAGCTTAATAAAAATGCATAATAGTCAAGTTTATACTTTTAAGTACAAAATTATAACCAAATAGAAAAGTTTAGTACAAATATAATAATCCATAGGTCTTGTCAGTTCCCATCAATAACCCGAAGTTGGTGCACTATCTTTTCATCTTGCAGAACAAGAAGATTAATATGCCGCTTCACCTCGCGGTGAAGGCCACTTGTCCTGCATGGTCGATCCCTCGTGTCAAAGACAAAATGCAAGCCAACAATATGAACAAAGAAGAAATAACGTATGATCTCGCCATGAAATCTATCAGTGCCTTCATGGGTGTTTTACGGATCATTCAATGCACATGTTCCTTCCCGACGCTCCTCTAAGACCACCATCCATATTCATATGGGGTTAGAAGACAATTTAAGTACAAATGTAAAAATAACGAGAGATTAGCCGAGAGAGGAGGAGGGAGGGTCGGAGAGGGTTTCTTCTCGGCCGTCTGATCTAATCCAAGGGCTGTGGAGGCCGGGGCCTCGAGGATCGGGCTGTGGAATGCGGAGGCCGGCTAGTCGCTTGTTTGAGGCTCGCGGTAGGGCGTCGGGTTGTAGGCTTGCAGAGGCCTGTCGGCTTTTGGGCAGCCTACTTCCAGTGACTCCTGTTTTTTCTTTCTTCCATAGTCTCCAATCAATAAGATTATTAGCATGCCACTCACCTTTGAAAGAAGAACCGCACTGCCTGTCGATTTGCCCTCTATCGAGATATCTTGTCAGTAGAAGGACAACACCGCCGTCCGATTTCGCCTAGCCTGTATCGCAATATATACCTGTAATAAGAAGAAGCGTAGCGCCTGCCAATTTCCCCTCCGTCGCAATACAGAGATCAGCCGTGCCGTCCCCCGCGGCGGCTGGTTTCCATGTTGCGACGAATGCCAAATCTACGCCGGGCGAGAACCGGAGAGAGACCTGTGGACGAACGAAGAGGAAACGAGATACAAGGGGAGAAGATCAGATGTGGGGAGAGCAAAGTTCCTCGATCCAGATGGAGGAAGAAGACTCTGTTCGTTCAGGAGAAGAGGAGGGCCTGGGGTGGAGAATTTGTGTTTGCAACGGCAGGAGGGCATATATATATAACGTGGGTGGCCCTACCACGTCTCCCCCGTGGATGTCATTGGCAGGGCATTAAAAACTTTGTAAATATAATACTCCGGCGTCTCGACAATATATAATCCTTTTGGTACAACGCAGATACGAGTATAGGTTCCGGCTGAATTTCCTCCCAGCCACGGAATTTGAAGGCCGGCGTCTCGACGACACGATCCGTGGTACAAAAAAATTGGACAGTGAGGATAGCTCGACCTGTTGCGGAGGGGAGCAGCCAGCCAGCCAGCGCCTCAGCTGAGCCGCTGTTGAGTAGAGCCTCACTTACGCAAGCGCTTACGGGCCAATTCTTTTAGCAGCTTAAAAAATAAGTCATCCCCTTCCTATCTTTTTTCATAAGCCATCTTTCTTGTTCATTGAGGCTTATAAGCTAGTTATAATCTAGAAGTCTCACTGCCCCGTCACGACATTTGTATGTGCACAGAGCAAATATGATCACGACATTCAACTGTTTTGTTTATCGGTAGGGATTGGTTGCTACACAGGCTTGCGATTAAACACGAATAATGTTTTTGAACTCGCAATGGTTTTTTACCTTCCCGCCAACCAATAGGCACCAAAATGCTTTTCGAGAACTCGATGTACAAACTGCCTGCTTTATTTCACTAGGGCATATGCTCATACAGATCTACAAAATGCACACTCAACATACTAGCTCAAGCATGCCAACCAAAAAACACTCTACTATGCTGGGAAGAAATGGTTACTCTAGATTACATACACTATTGTCACATGAGCGCAGTTTGCTGGGCATGAAATCTCACAGTTCGTAGCCTGCTACAAACTTGGAACTCCGGTTAAAGGATACGCTTTCCCAGGCCACAGCTCTTCTCGATCTCAGCCCAAACAAACTTATACTGCATTCGAGGGCCAGAAAGGAAATCAGCTGGTCCCCTTCCAGTTAAATGTCATTGCGAACAGCACTGTGTCAGCCGATATCCTATTAACCTGCAAAGTTAGGTTGCCTATCACCGCCAGAAGAATCATCCTCTTGGCTCTCATCAACCATGGGGTTGCTGCTGGAATTAGACAAGGGGGGAGCAGCATCCTCCGAGGATGAATCCATGTTCGTTATCTTCCTCCTCTTCTTGGAACTCAAGGATTTCATTTCATGACGGGAGCGTTTCCGACCCTTCCTTTTGCCCCTTGGCAGACCTTGTTGCGACTCGGAACTACCCTCTTCTCCCGGATATCTTTCAGCCTGGTTTCTTGTCTTCTCTGTTTCCATTACATCGGCCGATGAAGGGTCGCTTTCCACCTTACGTCGTTTATTCGGATTCATCTGAAACAAAAACAAGTCGAACCCTCATCCATCAGACCAAGCACAACATCTGAAATAAATTCAGTAGAATGCATCTTCAACCGTCAGACAATATATAATCCTTTTGGTATGGCATGGCTACTGCAGTAAAATACTTTTCATGCATGGTCTGGTTTGGAAACAAATATTATACTTTACGTTTCTTCCAGCAGACAGCTAAGTAGTAGCAAGTAAGAAAGCAAAGATTACGTTCTGTTCTATTTTTCCTGTTTGCAGCAAGCTTGTACTCCCCTTTTTTCCTACGGAACTAATTTATAGGGCAACATAAAATTGAACTTCCAAAAATCAGACAACTTAGTTAAATGAGTTTATATGATGATTTTATCCCTAGAAGCTAAACACTTGGTCACATGAGTTTACATGATGATTCTGTCCCTAGAAGCTAAACACTTGTTTAAAACCTAGTTTTAGCAGTTGTAATCCTTATTGTAACAAACGTTGATACAGGCAGCGTCTAAATGGGATAAAAATCTCCCTCATCAACTCTAAAGACCAGGGAGTGATTTAAAGTTAGTAGAGGACCCCAAAAATGCGACGTACAGCACTGCATTCATGTCAAATTCTTGTGTTTTCTCCTAATCCTGCACTCCTGGAATTCTCTGTGTCATGTGGGGACAGGCCCATCGCATCACACCCATCATCAAACCACAGCAGTCACACCAGGGGCACAGGACCAGGTGTGCAGACTAGTGTCAGAGATAGGGATCTCTCGCTCCTATATTACTTGTTAGTTTGCTAGCCCTTTAAACTGAGTAGACATCTCTTCCTCCTAATTATCTTGTTAATTTGCTAGCCTCTTATAAGTTGAGGTGCTATCTCCCGCTGGTTATAAAAGACCTAGCACTTCATTTGGAAGAAAAAAGCAAGAAGTTATCTCCCATCTCATCTAGCTCTCTTCTCTCATCCCTACTCTGCTTCATCGCCTACTCTGGCTATCAGAATCTTACCAACGCGGTGGAACGGCTGGCTGTTCTCCAGCCAGCTTCCGCCCACTGCTTGTGGCAGTCCTTAACCTCAGTTTGTAACATTTTGATAGTAACACTGAAATGAAGGATTTTTAGGATATGAAACCTCTGTTTGCTAAGTATGTAAATTTCTCCTTAGTAACAAGGCCAAAACCAGGGTTTTACAAGTTTTGAATTCTTTTTGACCCGTTTGGATCATCCCAATCATGCCGCCATGGAGTACTAGTGTGCTATACAACATAGTGATAACCTTGCAAAATGACAGCAACAAATTTGGTTCATCTTGTGTGTGACATTTGAAAATGTGAACAAGAAAGAAATATGCCGAGTGACTCAAAAGTCTCAAAACCATAAGCGGGAACAGATACATGTGTCTAGATACGGAATCTAAAACAAGTAATTTGGGACGGAGTGAGTACTTGTTAAGGGTGATAAAATCAGTGTATTACTCATACAGGGAAATACAAATACAAATATGGATAACTTTGAAGAGAAGATCTCACCTTTGGAGCCTGGTAAACAAGGTGAGCCCACTCGCTCTTTGTCCTGAGACAATCATCGACAGCATGCAAAAAGCTGGAATATGAATAATCTTCTCCTTTGGGTTTAACTAAATCCCTCCAATGCTGAGAAGTAATATAAAAATCAGTGTGAACTTAAGAAAAATGAAGAAAAAATATTGATTTTACAACCTTCAACTCTTGCCCAAGTCCACTTACAACCTTCACCTCTGAAATCGGTTCACTTTTGGATGGGGCCAAGGTTGTAAAGCGAATGGATTTCATAGTTTGGGGTTAAAAAACAGTTTAGGAATTAGGAGTTGAATGTGAACATTGGCGAGAGTTGAAGGTTGTAATAAAGTAGACTCTTTTCCATAAATGAATACCATACATGAACTGCTTGTGTAAATAACATACCTCACCGATAGCATCACACAGTTCGTCATATGTTATATTTCTGTTCCTACTGATGATTTCATCAATGAATCCTGTAGATAGATTGTATGTCACGCTCACGGATGTCTACAGGGGGAAAAACAAAATGAACTGAACAACATACCAGGTAAACTGCGCGGAAGACCGCTATCCATCCGATCGTCCTTTTCTAACCCAGTGGTAGCTTCGTTTGAACACATACCATGATTTTGCTCTTCCAATTCTGCATTGTCAGCTAATCTGCATGAGTCCTTCACAGAAGGAGTACGTTCGGTGCTATAATCTTTATGCCTTCGTTCAACAAGAGACACCTTTCCTGACCTCTTGTTGTCACCATTATCTCTCAATGCGACGTCATCTTTGTTTCGCTTCTTTAACACCTGTGCAAATAGTATTATTTTTACATAAATGAAATGAACATACATTTATGAAATTCAGTACAAGTGATTCTTACCGGTGTTTGATCCCTTCCTCCATGTGCTGAAGACCGCTTGGAAAAAACAGACGCTCCAGTTTGATGTAGCATCTGGCTACCTGTTTGTTGGCCACGTGTCACCCTTGGTACTCTTGGGGAGCTATTTAATTGTTGATGTAATAACAACGCCAGCTATGAAAAATAAGTAACAGGAAGTGAGAAATCCTTTAACTTGTTTATCAACAGAAATATTTGATAATGGAAACTTCATTATAATTCGCACCTGTTCATCACTCAATGAAGCTGTCGCATCAGAGGCTCGCAACTCAGTTGATGCTGAATTAGTAGAGCCCTCTTGTGTGACATGAACAAAGCGGTGATGGGTCTTGTCTTTTTTCTGGGATAAATTGGAAGGCATTGCCTTGTTCCGAGAATGCAATGGTGGCACTTCTCCATGGAATGATCTTGCTGTGGTGCCAGCTGTCATAGGTGTCTTTTGTGACTGCTCCTTTGAGGCCGGTACTCTAAGTTTGGCTGAAGGCACATTTGATTTGCTTGTTTGAGATGACTTTGGTGCAGAAGAAAGGGAGCCTTTCAGTTGAACTTTCTCAGAGGACCTACTAAATTCTTTGGAACTCTCAGCAGAATGCTTCACAGAATCATGTTTGCTATCAGCAGGAGTAACCAACCTCGTCTGTTCCTTTTTCATTAAACGGCCAGTCTTCCCTCCTGATGATGGTTCTGCTGAAACTAAAGAGTGTGATATCTCAACATGGGAATGTGTAGGACCAGAAGAGGTTGTGCAAGCTTTCTGAGCACCTAAAGCTGAGTTTTGCTCAGGTATTGTGTGCATCTGACTTTTTGTCACGGAATTTAGAAGGTCAGAGCCTGAATCAGAGATAGACTTGGCTGAACTTCTTTGAGTGGTCAAAGAACCTGCACCAATCCCTTGACTTTGATTATCGCTCCTATGCTCATCATTAATGAGCTGGGTAGCCTTTGTTCTCTCACGATCCTGAAAATTAACCCCTCTCTTAATACTCTTTGATTTTGACTGAATCGGCAAAGCTAGTACACTAGCAGGAACCTGCAGATTTGAAGAAGCTTGATTTGGTTGTTTCTGAAGACCCACGTGCACTTTCATGGAACCAGCATGGATACGCGTACCTCCATCCATTTCTGCAACAGTGTAATGTTACAATCATAAGTAACACTACAGTGTTTCAAAGGTATTTTCATAGTCATCAAATCATAATTCTGCAAAGATAGCAGCTGGGAGCTTTAGTTACCTGCATTCACTATGCCGGATTGTAAGCCCACATTATGGCTTCCTTCAATTTGTTTCTTACATATGCTAACCTGCATAATCAGTATTCTGTAGATGTCAAGAACTAAACACACTTCATAAAATAGACTGCAGATCATAGGAAACAACCTTCAGAAACTCAAGTCACTGAATTAAAAGGATATATATATTTATTCCATTAGATAAAAAAATCAAACTTATGAAGTTTGACATGAAACTATAATCTGTAGCCGCTTGTGACGTAATAAAGAACATAGGCTAAAAGCGACAACTCTACAAGCTAAATATCTGCATATGGCGGTATATCAACTATAAAAATCTTGTTAGCCATTCACTTACAGTAAAGACCGTACATTAAACAGTATTGCCAAAGATGCTAGGTGAGCAGAAGCATGCTACATAGTGCCTAGATGGCCACTGTGCCATTATAAAGAGACATGGTTGGTAGACAATTTCAACAAGAACACACAAATAGATGACCACCAAGCTACCCTTTTGCCCTAGGATGCTACTTCACTCCTGATGATTAGCGGTGTCATTCCTGCCACTCCAATAATCAGCAACAAAACGACCACCACTGTGGTAGCAAGCGGCAACAATGCGACGGCGACAGAGGTGCCTAAATCATTCCCAGCAGCAACGCATAATCGACGGCAAGTCAGAAGACTCCACAGCGTCGCGTCGCTAGCCATTTTCTTCCACCCTATCCAGCTCTGAAGCACTGCCCAGGCGCTGTCTTTGACCACTTCCGACCGCAGACCATTTTTTTATAGTAAAGGCAACAAACAAGCTAATATTACTGACACCATCAAGCACCTCACATTTTCATTCCAAAACATATTTAGCACAGAAATAAACAGTTGGCGCACTATCACAGACTAACTCATTTAAGAAAAACAATACTGACAAAAGATGCATCAACATAAAAATTGTAATAGAAACAGAAAGGGCAACACAAAGTCTCTTCATCTCTATTCTGCGCCAGGAAAATAATGAAGTTCGCTCTTTTTGGATCAGCTAACCGAATTGCATAATTTTCTTTAGGACACCCAACAGTAGTAGCTTGACACACTACGCCATTTGACTGGTCAAGCACAAAAAATACAATGCTTTAACCATCAATATTTTATTTCCCTCTTATATGATATCCTCTTCCTCACGCATCACCCCTGACTCATGTTGAGTTCGTTTGACCACCTGGTGAGGCACAGCCTTGATGGCAGAGCAATCTCTCGTGCTAGTGCCACCTCACGACAATACGCCCTTTTTGGCAGAGTATCACCACCACCTCAATGCTGCTAGAGAAGACACGCACTAGAAGATTTAATAGTTCTTGGTTTTGGATAAATTCAGTGTTGATCTAATCAAGTGTTTTTTGGGTTAAATTATATTAAATCTCATTATGTGTTTTTTACGCCACCACAATTCAGTGGCCTCCCACCCGCTTGACAATTACTCCCTCCGTAAAGAAATATAAGAGCGTTTTAGATCCCTAAAGTAGTGATCTAAATGCTCTTATATTTCTTTACAGAGGGAGTAGCTGCCAACTTGATAACAGTGCCCTTACGCCCTTGCATGAAGTTATGTCAGACCAGTCAATCTCTGATTTCCATTACCCTCAAAGCAACTTCAGCCATCCCTTATCCCCTACTTTTGGGCTCTGGGGCAAGAAATTCACTCCAACCCTCCCCTTACTCACCTCCATAAACCAGGGACCCCTCCTCAACCCAGTTTCTCACTACATGCAAAAAGGTAGGGACCATCCCCTCCCCCGAAAAACACCAATGGCCACTGTTTCCTTTGCTGACCTCCGAAGTTCACCTGAGCACGTCGGCATTTGGCAGAGCTCACCAAAGCCCACCGCAGGAGTTCACCGGAGCCCATCAGAGCTCGCCGGCTGCCAACTACTAATTTTCCTTTTCCTCTTTTTTTAATGTGGAAAGAGAAGAAAAGGGAATTGGGGGGCTGGGTGGAGTGCAGTGCATGCGAATAAAAGGAGGCCCCTAAAGAGAGAGCGAGAACCTCTAAAAAAGGTTTAGGGGACTGTTTGGAGTTGCTCCCTTCAGATCATGTCGTCCAGCATTATTCTGAATAACAATTATTCCAAGTGTGAACATCATTCACAATAGAACCATACATTCTCACAAGGTTTGACTTGCTACTTGTTTTTCATGTGGCTTCGAACAGGAGAATATCCAGTCTAGGATTCCAGTACATACGTCATCGTCATTACACAAAAAGGTAAAATATAATTACTCTACTCCACTTCAATTTTTTGGAAGCCCGACATTAGCTGTCAGCTCTAATATGGCATGGCATGCCAGAAGGTATTAATGGGATAGCCATCCATCACAGCAAGTTTTTCGTAACTGAATTCTATGTTCATATCCACGCATAGTGTCATGTCAAATGTCACATGCCACAACCAAGATGCATTCGCAACTCTAATTATCACTCTGAAAGAGTGCGATCGCTAGAATTCACAAGATATGGAGATTCATTCAACTGTTGAAATTAAGGTCATGTAAGAACCTAAAATGTAAATAGTTTATAATGATTTATTATTAACCTATGTGGACCAATCGAAGTACTATGGGAAGCCAGGGCATGGAGAACAATTCACTGCAAATATTGATGCTGTTTGGGATGAAGATACATTGCAGGTGGAGGAAATCAGGTGCTAGAGGCAGGGAAATCCACTGTGCCGGCAAACAAGAAAACCATTTTAAGGTACGCCAATCTAAAACTAAATTTAGTTAAGCTGATCAGGACAAGTGAAGTAATTACATTTAAAACAGGCTAATTTTGAGGTAGCAGCACAACACGACTTGTATGACCACATAACAGATTAAACTCTCTGGATGTGTGCTCTTGAAGTAGCAAATGGCCTACTGATTAGTCAAAATGCATATTCCAGCAGAATATAAAGTAGAAAACAGCACTCCCATGATTTTCCAAACAAGCAACACTAAATGAAGGCAATGGATTTAGTATTATGCGGTTTAATTGCATACAATACACTAACCTCTGCCTTGACAAACCGTGAGTGTGCTTCTTGTTCTGCCACAGCTGATGTAGCTCTACCTCCAGAGGAGATCTCCAGTTTAATAGACTCCTTAGGTTCTTCCTTTTTCAGCATCCTTGGAGCTCCCTCAGAACTCCTCTTCTCCCCACTCAGTTCCAAGGATTCCTTCATCTTCTTATTAGCTTCAACAACTACTTTAAAATCAGAATTGGCCATGGTTATATCGGCAAACTGATCCTTGTGCCTGATATCAGGCATGTTAAGATCCCCTTTCGACTCAAACCCATTATCCTGTGTATCAGCCTCTGCGGCGATCTTGGATGCTCCTAAAATGAACAAACTAACAATCCATAATCGAAACGTAGGCAACATCGTTGAAAAACTAACTGTTATGCGTGCAGTAACTAAATAATAAGAATCGTGGCCAAACTATTCACCTTTTGTCTTAGCATCTGTCCTAGGAGGAACTTCTTTTGCGCCTTCAGCCTTCTTGCTTAGGGTTTGAGCATTCTTGTTTCCCTTATTCCCAATCGGGAGGGATAATCTGGCCGCTGGAGCTGGCGCCGTCTCCTCCCGCTTCTCCCTGGCCATGGCGAAAAGAGCGTCGGCGCCGTCCTTGTCCTTGTCCTCGGCCCTCTTGTCCTTGTCCTCGGCCCAGGAGGGGAACTCGCAGTAGCGGAAGCCGAATTTCTTGGGGACGTAGCCGGCGCAGCGCCAGAGGGCGGCGGAGAAGGCGGTGGAGGAGGGGGGTCCGCGGAAGAGGGAGGCGTCGGCCCCGCCGCCGGGGAGGCCGTGCACGTGGACGCGGGCGGGGAGCGGGACCTCGGCCCACCTGCGGTAGAGCGGGGGCGGGCGGTGGGTGGGCAGCTCGGCGAGGAGCTCGGCGACCTCGGTCTCGTCGGCGGAGGAGGGGGCGCGCTTGTGCCGGCAGTTGTGGCAGGAGAAGGAGGTGTGCACGCCCCGGACGTAGCGCGCGCACCGCGTGTGCACCCAGACGCTGCAGTCGTCGCAGCTGACCATCTCCTCGCCGTCGTCGAAGGTGACGCCGCAGGAGCAGTCCACCGTCCAGGAGCCGTCCACCCAGTCGTCGGCGGGCGCTGGGGCGGGGGCGGGGGCGGGCAGGGCCGCGGCCGCGTGAGGGGCGGGCGGCTCCGGGCGGTGCAGGCGGCCGCCCTTCATCGGCGGCGAGGGGGGTGAAACCCTAGGTTCGATTCGCCGGGTTTTCTCTGCTCGTTTGGGTGGAAGGGGAAGGAGGAGGTGTGGACGGGGGAATGCTCGGGCGGAACGGAATGGGGGGAAATGTCCGATTTACCCCTCGGGAAGGGATCACGATCATTGTTTCGATGGTGAGCGGTGACATGTGTTGGGTTTATGGAGCAGGTGGTTAAGGGTATCCCAAATCAACTTCTTAGGGATATCCAATTCTATGTTTGGTTAGAAGAACAAAAGATGGATAGGTTGTTGAGATATGAGAAGTGCATCGATGCACGCACCACATCCACGGTGCATGTGGAGTCATGATTTGAAGTGCCGAGCGTGCTAGTTAGAGTATAGGCAGACTTCTGGAGAGCGAGATGTAGCGTATATGCGTATTCAATCGGCACCACCCAACACACTAACCTGACACGAGCAGTACTCATTCAGGCGAGAGTACCAAAGACGACCATTGCAATGGAACATTGTATAACATAAACACCTTTTCACCATGGATGTATTTAAGGAGCATGCAGCCGGACCGATCCCTGGCAATGCCTTTTCCCACCACACAGAAGCGCCTCCCCGTACTGATCCATTGTCGTTGTGCTAGAGCTCCTCATCTGCTTGTCGTCTGCCATTGATCATGTGCCCAAGGTCGGGACAAGGTGGTTTGTGTCGGGAACAGACCGGAACCCAGGCATCCGCTTCTACAAATGTCCTAATCAGGCGGTAAGTTGGACTGAACTTTTTCGATCCATCAAGATGAGCTCATTTTTCTGTTTCTATTAACCATTTAGTCCGAAAAACATAGGACGGAGGCCCGTGCGATTTCTGGTTCTGGGAGGACCAGTACGCGTTCTTCACCACTGGTGCTGGCATCAACCTTCTCATCGAGGCAGCTGGAGGTGGGAGCAACATCATGTTTGGGATGGGCCGTGCCATGGACGACATACGCATCGCAGCTAGGAACACGATGATGATATGCTTGTTCATGCTCTTGGTGGTGCTTGCCAAGGCAGCCGGCGGGCAGTAACGAAGCAGAGCATACTGAACCGCGCTGCATGAGTCGAGGACGCGCGCCCCGTCACCTGAGCCTGCTGACACCACGCCTCTGTCCCTTGAACTGAACGTCGTACAGGAAGCGCCGGAGAACTCGACATCAGGCAAGGGGCAACCCTGGCCCCGCAGCGTCGGGCCCTAACCCAACGGTTGCATCTCCTACGAGCCCACACCTACCACCGAAGCGGCCCCCGGATCGGCGTCGCCCAGGCGGTAGGACTGGACCACACTGCATGAGTCGACGGTGCATGCACCATCGCCGGAGCCTGCCGACGCCACACCTCCGTCCCCAGAACTAAACATAGTGCAGGATGCGCCAGAGGACGAGACACTGATACGTCTCCGTCGTATCTACTTTTCCAAACACTTTTGCCCTTGTTTTGGACTCTAACTTGCATGATTTAAATGGAACTAACCCGGACTGGCGTTGTTTTCAGCAGAATTGCCATGGTGTTATTTTTGTGCAGAAATAAAAGTTCTCGGAATGACCTGAAACTTCACGGAGAATATTTTTGGAATTTATAAAAAATACTGACGAAAGAATCAAGACCATGTTGGGAATCGTAGCATAATTTAAAATTTTCCTACGCTCACCAAGATGCATCTATGGAGTGTACTAGCAACGAGGGGAAGGGAGTGCATCTACATACCCTTGTAGATCGCGAGCGGAAGCGTTCCAATGAACGTGGATGACGGAGTCGTACTCGCCGTGATCCAAATCACCGATGACCGAGTGCCGAACGGACGGCACCTCCGCGTTCAACACACGTACGGTGCAGCGACGTCTCCTCCTTCTTGATCCAGCAAGGGGGGAGGAGAGGTTGATGGAGATCCAACAGCATGACGGCGTGGTGGTGGATGTAGCGGGTCTCCGGCAGGGCTTCGCCGAGCTTCTGCGAGAGAGCGAGAGGTGTTGCAGGGGAGGAGGGAGGCGCCCAAGGCTATTGTATGCTGCCCTCCCTCCCCCCTTTTATATAGGCCCCTGGGGGGGTGCGCCAGCCCCAAGAGATGGGATCTCAAGGGGGGCGGCGGCCAAGTGGGGGGGGGGACGGTGCCTTGCCCCCCAAGGCAAGGGGGAAATCCCCCCCCTAGGGTTTCCAACCCTAGGCGCATGGGGGGAGGCCCAAGGGGGGCGCCCCAGCCCACTAGGGGCTGGTTCCCTTCCACTTTCAGCCCATGGGGCCCTCCGGGACAGGTGGTCCCACCCGGTGGACCCCCGGGACCCTTCCGGTGGTCCCGGTACAATACCGGTAACCCCCGAAACTTTCCTGGTGGCCGAAACTTGACTTCCTATATATAATTCTTCACCTCCGGACCATTCCGGAACCTCTCGTGACGTCCGGGATCTCATCCGGGACTCCGAAAAACTGTCGGGTTTCCGCATACATATATCTCTACAACCCTAGCATCACCGGACCTTAAGTGTGTAGACCCTACGGGTTCGGGAGACAATGCAGACATGACCGAGACGCCTCTCCGGTCAATAACCAACAGCGGGATCTGGATTCCCATGTTGGCTCCCACATGTTCCACGATGATATCATCGGATGAACCACGGTGTCGAGGATTCAATCAATCCGTATGCAATTCCCTTTGTCAATCGGTATGTTACTTGCCCGAGATTCGATCGTCGGTATCCCAATACCTTGTTCAATCTCGTTACCGGCAAGTCTCTTTACTCGTACCGCAATGCATGATCCCGTGACTAACGCCTTAGTCACATTGAGCTCATTATGATGATGCATTACCGAGTGGGCCCAGAGATACCTCTCCGTCACACGGAGTGACAAATCCCAGTCTCGATCCGTGCCAACCCAACAGACACTTTCGGAGATACCCGTAATGCACCTTTATAGTCACCCAGTTACGTTGTGACGTTTGGCACACCCAAAGCACTCCTACGGTATCCGGGAGTTGCACGATCTCATGGTCTAAGGAAAAGATACTTGACATTGGAAAAGCTCTAGCAAACGAAACTACACGATCTTTTATGCTATGCTTAGGATTGGGTCTTGTCCATCACATCATTCTCCTAATGATGTGATCCCGTTATCAATGACATCCAATGTCCATAGTCAGGAAACCATGACTATCTGTTGATCAACGAGCTAGTCAACTAGAGGCTTACTAGGGACAGGTTGTGGTCTATGTATTCACACATGTATTACGATTTCCGGACAATACAATTATAGCATGAATAATAGACTATTATCATGAACAAAGAAATATAATAATAACCATTTATTATTGCCTCTAGGGCATATTTCCAACAGTCTCCCACTTGCACTAGAGTCAATAATCTAGTTACATTGTGATGAATCGAACACCCATTGCGTCCTGGTGTTGATCATGTTTTGCCCTAGGGAGAGGTTTAGTCAACGGATCTGCTACATTCAGGTCCGTGTGTACTTTACAAATATCTATGTCTCCATTTTGAACACTTTCACGAATGGAGTTGAAGCGACGCTTGATATGCCTGGTCTTCCTGTGAAACCTGGGCTCCTTCGCAAGGGCAATAGCTCCAGTGTTGTCACAGAAGAGAGTCATCGGGCCCGACGCATTGGGAATCACCCCTAGGTCGGTAATGAACTCCTTCATCCAGACTGCTTCCTGTGCTGCCTCCGAGGCTGCCATGTATTCCGCTTCACATGTAGATCCCGCCACGACGCTTTGCTTGCAACTGCACCAGCTTACTGCTCCTCTATTCAAAATATACACGTATCCGGTCTGTGACTTCGAGTCATCCAGATCTGTGTCGAAGCTAGCGTCGACGTAACCCTTTACGACGAGCTCTTCGTCACCTCCATAAACGAGAAACATATCCTTAGTCCTCTTCAGGTACTTCAGGATATTCTTGACCGCTGTCCAGTGTTCCTTGCCGGGATTACTTTGGTACCTTCCTACCAAACTTACGGCAAGGTTTACATCAGGTCTGGTACACAGCATGGCATACATAATAGACCCTATGGCCGAGGCATAGGGGATGACACTCATCTCTTCTATATCTTCTGCCGTGGTCGGGCATTGAGCCGTGCTCAATTGCACACCTTGCAATACAGGCAAGAACCCCTTCTTGGACTGATCCATACTGAACTTCTTCAATATCTTGTCAAGGTATGTACTCTGTGAAAGACCAATGAGGCGTCTTGATCTATCTCTATAGATCTTGATGCCTAATATATAAGCAGCTTCTCCAAGGTCCTTCATTGAAAAACACTTATTCAAATAGGCCTTTATACTTTCCAAGAATTCTATATCATTTCCCATCAATAGTATGTCATCCACATATAATATGAGAAATGCTACAGAGCTCCCACTCACTTTCTTGTAAACACAGGCTTCTCCATAAGTCTGTGTAAACCCAAACGCTTTGATCATCTCATCAAAGCGAATGTTCCAACTCCGAGATGCTTGCACCAGCCCATAGATTGAGCGCTGGAGCTTGCATACTTTGTTAGCATTCTTAGGATCGACAAAACCTTCCGGCTGCATCATATACAACTCTTCCTTAAGGAAGCCGTTAAGGAATGCCGTTTTGACGTCCATCTGCCATATCTCATAATCATAGTATGCGGCAATTGCTAACATGATTCGGACGGACTTCAGCTTCGCTACGGGTGAGAAAGTCTCATCGTAGTCAACCCCTTGAACTTGTCGATAACCCTTAGCGACAAGTCGAGCTTTGTAGATGGTCACATTACCATCTGCGTCCGTCTTCTTCTTAAAGATCCATTTGTTTTCTATGGCTCGCCGCTCATCGGGCAAGTCAGTCAAAGTCCATACTTTGTTTTCATACATGGATTCTATCTCGGATTTCATGGCTTCTAGCCATTTGTCGGAATCCGGGCCCGCCATCGCTTCTTCATAGTTCGAAGGTTCACCGTTGTCTAACAACATGATTTCCAGGACAGGGTTGCCGTACCACTCTGGTGCGGAACGTGTCCTTGTGGACCTACGAAGTTCAGTGGAACTTGATCCGAAGCTTCATGATCATCATCATTAACTTCCTCCCCAGTCGGTGTAGGCACCACAGGAACATTTTCCCGCGCTGCGCTACTTTCCGGTTCGGAAGGGGTGACTATCACCTCATCAAGTTCCACTTTCCTCCCACTCAATTCTTTCGAGAGAAACTCCTTCTCCAGAAAGGACCCGTTCTTGGCAACGAAGATCTTGCCTTCGGATCTGAGGTAGAAGGTATACCCAATAGTTTCCTTAGGGTATCCTATGAAGACGCATTTTTCCGATTTGGGTTCGAGCTTTTCAGGTTGAAGTTTCTTGACATAAGCATCGCATCCCCAAACTTTTAGAAACGACAGCTTAGGTTTCTTCCCAAACCATAATTCATACGGTGTCGTCTCAACGGATTTCGACGGAGCCCTATTTAAAGTGAATGCGGCAGTCTCTAAAGCATAACCCCAAAATGAGAGCGGTAAATCGGTAAGAGACATCATAGATCGCACCATATCCAATAGAGTGCGATTACGACGTTCGGACACACCATTTCTCTGAGGTGTTCCAGGCGGCGTGAGTTGTGAAACTATTCCACATTTCCTTAAGTGTGCACCAAACTCGTGACTTAAATATTCTCCACCACGATCTGATCGTAGGAATTTTATTCTCCTGTCACGTTGATTCTCAACTTCACTCTGAAATTCCTTGAACTTTTCAAAGGTTTCAGACTTGTGTTTCATTAGGTAGACATATCCATATCTACTTAAATCATCAGTGAGAGTGAGAACATAACGATATCCTCCGCGAGCCTCAACACTCATTGGACCACACACATCGGTATGTATGATTTCCAATAAGTTGGTTGCTCGCTCCATTGTTCCGGAGAACGGAGTCTTGGTCATCTTACCCATGAGGCATGGTTCGCACGTGTCAAATGATTCGTAATCAAGAGACTCCAAAAGTCCATCTGCATGGAGCTTCTTCATGCGCTTGACACCAATGTGACCAAGGCGGCAGTGCCACAAGTATGTGGGACTATCGTTATCAACTTTACATCTTTTGGTATTCACACTATGAACATGTGTAACATCACGTTCGAGATTCATCAAAAATAAACCATTGACCAGCGGGGCATGACCATAAAACATCTCTCTCAAATAAATAGAACAACCATTATTCTCGGATTTAAATGAGTAGCCATCTCGAATTAAACGAGATCCAGACACAATGTTCATGCTCAAAGCTGGCACTAAATAACAATTATTGAGGTTTAAAACTAATCCCGTGGGTAGATGCAGAGGTAGCGTGCCGACGGCGATCACATCGACCTTGGAACCATTCCCGACGCGCATCGTCACCTCGTCCTTTGCCAGTCTCCGTTTATTCCGTAGTTCCTGCTTTGAGTTACAAATATGAGCAACCGCACCGGTATCAAATACCCAGGAGCTACTACGAGTACTGGTAAGGTACACATCAATTACTTGTATATCACATATACCTTGGGTGTTGCCGGCCTTCTTCTTGTCCGCTAAATATTTGGGGCAGTTCCGCTTCCAGTGACCACTTCCCTTGCAATAAAAGCACTCAGTCCCGGGCTTGGGTCCATTCTTTGACTTCTTCCCAGTAACTGGTTTACCGGGCGCGGCAACTCCCTTGCCGTCCTTCTTGAAGTTCTTCTTACCCTTGCCCTTCTTGAACTTGGTGGTTTTATTCACCATCAACACTTGATGTTCTTTTCTGATCTCCCCTTCCGCTGATTTCAGCATTGAATATACCTCGGGAATGGTCTTTTCCATCCCCTGCATATTGTAGTTCATCACAAAGCTCTTGTAGCTTGGTGGAAGCGACTGGAGGATTCTGTCAATGACCGCGTCATCCGGGAGATTAACTCCCAGCTGAGACAAGCGGTTGTGCAACCCAGACATTCTGAGTATGTGCTCACTAACAGAACTGTTCTCCTCCATTTTACAGCTGAAGAACTTGTCGGAGACATCATATCTCTCGACCCGGGCATGAGCTTGAAAAACTAGTTTCAGCTCCTCGAACATCTCATATGCTCCATGTTTCTCAAAACGCTTTTGGAGACCCGGTTCTAGGCTGTAAAGCATGCCGCACTGAACGAGGGAGTAATCATCAGCACGTGATTGCCAAGCGTTCATAACGTCTTGGTTCTGTGGGATTGGTGCATCACCTAGCGGTGCTTCTAAGACATAATCTTTCTTGGCTACTATAAGGATGAGCCTCAGGTTCCGGACCCAGTCCGTATAGTTGCTGCCATCATCTTTCAGCTTGGTTTTCTCTAGGAACGCGTTGAAATTGAGGACAACGTTGGCCATTTGATCTACAAGACATAGTGTAAAGATTTTAGACTAAGTTCATGATAATTGAGTTCATCTAATCAAATTATTTAATGAACTCCCACTCAGATAGACATCCCTCTAGTCATCTAAGTGAAACATGATCCGAGTTCAACTAGGCCGTGTCCGATCATCACGTGAGACGGACTAGTCAAGATCGGTGAACATCTCCATGTTGATCGTATCTTCTATACGACTCATGCTCGACCTTTCGGTCCTCCGTGTTCCGAGGCCATGTCTGTACATGCTAGGCTCGTCAAGTCAACCTAAGTGTATTGCGTGTGTTCCGAGGCCATGTCTGTACATGCTAGGCTCGTCAACACCCGTTGTATTCGAACGTAAGAATCTATCACACCCGATCATCACGTGGTGCTTCGAAACGACGAACCTTCGCAACGGTGCACAGTTAGGGTGAACACTTTCTTGAAATTATTATAAGGGATCATCCTACTTGCTACCGTCGTTCTAAGCAAATAAGATGCAAAAACATGATAAACATCACATGCAATCAAATAGTGACATGATATGGCCAATATCATTATGCTCCTTTGATCTCCATCTTCGGGGCACCATGATCATCTTTGTCACCGGCATGACACCATGATCTCCATCATCATGATCTCCATCATTGTGTCTTCATGAAGTCGTCACGCCAACGATTACTTCTACTTCTATGGCTAACGCGTTTAGCAACAAAGTAAAGTAATTTACATGGCGTTATTCAATGACACGCAGGTCATACAAAATAATAAAGACAACTCCTATGGCTCCTGCCGGTTGTCATACTCATCGACATGCAAGTCGTGATTCCTATTACAAGAATATGATCAATCTCATACATCACATATATCATTCATCACATCTTCTGGCCATATCACATCACATAGCACTTGCTGCAAAAACAAGTTAGACGTCCTCTAATTGTTGTTGCAAGTTTTTACGTGGTTTGTAGGTTTCTAGCAAGAACGTTTCTTACCTACGTATGACCACAACGTGATTTGCCAATTTCTATTTACCCTTCATAAGGACCCTTTTCATCGAATCCGTTCCGACTAAAGTAGGAGAGACAGACACCCGCTAGCCACCTTATGCAACTAGTGCATGTCAGTCGGTGGAACCTGTCTCACGTAAGTGTACGTGTAAGGTCGGTCCGGGCCGCTTCATCCTACAATGCCGCCGAAACAAGAAAAGACTAGTAGCGGCAAGAAGAATTGGCAAACTCAACGCCCACAACTACTTTGTGTTCTACTCGTGCATAGTAACTACGCATAGACCTGGCTCATGATGCCACTGTTGGGAATCGTAGCATAATTTAAAATTTTCCTACGCTCACCAAGATGCATCTATGGAGTCTACTAGCAACGAGGGGAAGGAGTGCATCTACATACCCTTGTAGATCGCGAGCGGAAGCGTTCCAATGAACGTGGATGACGGAGTCGTACTCGCCGTGATCCAAATCACCGATGACCGAGTGCCGAACGGACGGCACCTCCGCGTTCAACACACGTACGGTGCAGCGACGTCTCCTCCTTCTTGATCCAGCAAGGGGGAGGAGAGGTTGATGGAGATCCAACAGCACGACGGCGTGGTGGTGGATGTAGCGGGTCTCCGGCAGGGCTTCGCCGAGCTTCTGCGAGAAAGAGAGAGAGGTGTTGCAGGGGAGGAGGGAGGCGCCCAAGGCTGTTGTATGCTGCCCTCCCTCCCCCCTTTATATAGGCCCCTGGGGGGTGCGCCAGCCCCAAGAGATGGGATCTCAAGGGGGGGCGGCGGCCAAGTGGGGGGGGGGAGGGGTGCCTTGCCCCCCAAGGCAAGGGGGAAACTCCCCCCCCCCCTAGGGTTTCCAACCCTAGGCGCATGGGGGGAGGCCCAAGGGGGGCGCCCCAGCCCACTAGGGGCTGGTTCCCTTCCACTTTCAGCCCACGGGGCCCTCCGGGACAGGTGGTCCCACCCGGTGGACCCCGGGGACCCTTCCGGTGGTCCCGGTACAATACCGGTAACCCCCGAAACTTTCCCGGTGGCCGAAACTTGACTTCCTATATATAATTCTTCACCTCCGGACCATTCCGGAACCTCTCGTGACGTCCGGGATCTCATCCGGGACTCCGAACAACTTTCGGGTTTCCGCATACATATATCTCTACAACCCTAGCGTCACCGGACCTTAAGTGTGTAGACCCTACGGGTTCGGGAGACATGCAGACATGACCGAGACGCCTCTCCGGTCAATAACCAACAGCGGGATCTGGATACCCATGTTGGCTCCCACATGTTCCACGATGATCTCATCGGATGAACCACGGTGTCGAGGATTCAATCAATCCGTATGCAATTCCCTTTGTCAATCGGTATGTTACTTGCCCGAGATTCGATCGTCGGTATCCCAATACCTTGTTCAATCTCGTTACCGGCAAGTCTCTTTACTCGTACCGCAATGCATGATCCCGTGACTAACGCCTTAGTCACATTGAGCTCATTATGATGATGCATTACCGAGTGGGCCCAGAGATACCTCTCCGTCACACGGAGTGACAAATCCCAGTCTCGATCCGTGCCAACCCAACAGACACTTTCGGAGATACCCGTAATGCACCTTTATAGTCACCCAGTTACGTTGTGACGTTTGGCACACCCAAAGCACTCCTACGGTATCCGGGAGTTGCACGATCTCATGGTCCAAGGAAAAGATACTTGACATTGGAAAAGCTCTAGCAAACGAAACTACACGATCTTTTATGCTATGCTTAAGTTGGGTCTTGTCCATCACATCATTCTCCTAATGATGTGATCCCGTTATCAATGACATCCAATGTCCATAGTCAGGAAACCATGACTATCTGTTGATCAACGAGCTAGTCAACTAGAGGCTTACTAGGGACATGTTGTGGTCTATGTATTCACACATGTATTACGATTTCCGGACAATACAATTATAGCATGAATAATAGACTATTATCATGAATAAAGAAATATAATAATAACCATTTATTATTGCCTCTAGGGCATATTTCCAACAGACCAGGGGGCCCACACCCTGTCCACGAGGGTGGGAGGCGCGCCCCCTGCCTCGTGGGCCCCCTGTTGCTCCACCGACCTCAACTCCAACTCCATATATTCGCGTTCGGGGAGAAAAAAATGAGGGAGAAGGATTCATCACGTTTTACGATACGGAGTCGCCGCCAAGCCCTAAACTCTCTCGGGAGGGCTGATGTGGAGTCCGTTCGGGGATCCGGAGAGGGGAATCCATCGCCGTCGTCATCATCAACCATCCTCCATCACCAATTTCATGATGCTCACCGCCGTGCATGAGTAATTACATCATAGGCTTGCTGGACGATGATGGGTTGGATGAGATTTATCATGTAATCGAGTTAGTTTTGTTAGGGTTTGATCCCTAGTATCTGTTGGGGAACGTAGCAAAAATTCAAAATTTTCTACGCATCACCAAGATCAATCTATGGAGTAATCTGGCAACAAGGGGAAGGGGAGTGCATCTACATACCCTTGTAGATCGCGATGCGGAAGCATTGCAAGAACGCGGATGAAGGAGTCGTACTCGTAGCGATTCAGATCGCGGTTGATTCCGATCTAAGCGCCGAACCACGGCGCCTCCGCGTTCAACACACGTGCAGCCCGGTGACGTCTCCCACGCCTTGATCCAGCAAGGAGAGAGGGAGAGGTTGGGGAAGACTCTGTCCAGCAGCACACAACGGCATGGTGGTGATGGAGGAGCGTGGCAATCCCGCAGGGCTTCGCCAAGCACCGCGGGAGAGGAGGAGGAGGGAGAGGGGTATGGCTGCGCCGAAAGAGAGACGTTCTCGTGTGTCTTGGGCAGCCCAAACCTCAACTATATATAGGGGGGGGGCTGCGCCCCCTCTAGGGTTTCCACCCCAAGGGCTGGCGGCCAGTCCTAGATCCCATCAAGGGGGGCGGCCAAGGGGAGGAGAGGGGGGGCGCCCCACTAGATGGGCCCTAAGGCCCATCTGGACCTAGGGTTTGCCCCTCCCACTCTCCCATGCGCCCTGGGCCTTGGTGGGGGGCGCACCAGCCCACCTGGGGCTGGTCCTCTCCCACACTTGGCCCACGCAGCCTTCTGGGGCTGCTGGCCCCACTTGGTGGACACCCGGGACCCTCCCGGTGGTCCCGGTACATTACCGATATCACCCGAAACTTTTTCGGTGACCAAAACAGGACTTCCCATATATAAATCTTTACCTCCGGACCATTCCGGAACTCCTCGTGCCGTCCGGGACTCCGGACAACATTCGGTAACCACGTACATCTATTCCCTATAACCCTAGCGTCATCGAACCTTAAGCGTGTAGACCCTACGGGTTCGGGAACCATGCAGACATGACCGAGACGTTCTCCGGCCAGTAACCAACAGCGGGATCTGGATACCCATGTTGGCTCCCACATGTTCCACGATGATCTCATCGGATGAACCACGATGTCGGGGATTCAATCAATCCCGTATAAAATTCCCTTTGTCTATCGGTATGTTACTTGCCCGAGATTCGATCGTCGGTATCCCTATACCTTGTTCAATCTCGTTACCGGCAAGTCTCTTTACTCGTTCCGTAACTCATATCATCCCGTGATCAAATCCTTGGTCACATTGTGCACATTATGATGATGTCCTACCGAGTGGGCCCAGAGATACCTCTTCGTTTACACGGAGTGACAAATCCCAGTCTCGATTCGTGCCAACCCAACAGACACTTTCGGAGATACCCGTAGTGCATCTTTATAGCCACCCAGTTACGTTGTGACGTTTGGCACACCCAAAGCATTCCTACGGTATCCGGGAGTTGCACAATCTCATGGTCTAAGGAAATGATACTTGACATTAGAAAAGCTCTGAGCAAACGAACTACACGATCTTGTGCTAGGCTTAGGATTGGGTCTTGTCCATCACATCATTCTCCTAATGATGTGATCCCGTTATCAACGACATCCAATGTCCATGGTCAGGAAACCGTAACTATCTATTGATCAACGAGCTAGTCAACTAGAGGCTTACTAGGGACATGGTGTTGTCTATGTATACACACATGTATCTGAGTTTCTTATCAATACAATTCTAGCATGGATAATAAATGATTATCGTGAACAAGGAAATATAATAATAACCAATTTATTATTGCCTCTAGGGCATATTTCCAACAGTATCCACTATGTTCTGAGATTGATGTTGCTTTGACTTTGCTATGCTTAATGCTTGTCACTAGGGCCCGAGTGCCATGATTTCAGATCTGAACCTATTATGTTTTCATGAATATATGTGAGTTCTTGATCCTATCTTGCAAGTCTACAGTCACCTACTATGTGTTGTGATCCGGCAACCCCGAAGTGACAATAATCGGGACCACTCCCGGTGATGACCGTAGTTTGAGGAGTTCATGTATTCACTAAGTGTCAATGCTTTGGTCCAGTACTCTATTAAAAGGAGGCCTTAATATCCCTTAGTTTCCAATAGGACCCCGCTGCCACGGGAGGGTAGGACAAAAGATGGCATGCAAGTTCTTTTCCATAAGCACGTATGACTATATTCGGAATACATGCCTACATTACATTGATGAACTGGAGCTAGTTCTGTGTCACCCTATGTTATAATTGTTATATGATGAACCGCATCCGACATAATTATACATCACCAATCCAATGCCTACGAGCTTTTCACATATTGCTCTTTGCTTGCTTACTTTACCGTTGCCACTATTACAATTACTACAAAACTGCTACTGTTACCTTTGCCACCGTTACCGTTACTTCCATACTACTTTGCTACTAAATACTTTGCTGCAGATATTAAGTTATCCAGGTGTGGTTGAATTGACAACTCAACTGCTAATACTTGAGAATATTCTTTGGCTCTCCTTGTGTCGAATCAATAAATTTGGGTTGAATACTCTACCCTTGAAAACTGTTGCGATCCCCTATACTTGTGGGTTATCAAGACTATTTTCTAGCGTCGTTGCCGGGGAGCATAGCTCTATTCTTTGAGTCACTTGGGATTTATATCTGCTGGTAACTATGAGGAACTTGAAAGACGATAAAACCAAGATTTATCCCTCAACTACGAGGGGAGGTAAGGAACTGCCATCTAGCTCTGCACTTGATTCTCCTTCTGTTTTGAGTAAGCTTGCGACACCTAAACCTGCTTCTACTATTAATTCTGATATGTCGCATGTTATTGATGATGCCACTTCTGCTATGCATGATACTTATGATGAAACTACTTCTATGCTTGATAATACTGTGCCACGAGGTGAATTTCTTGATGAACAACTTGCTAGGGCTAGAGAGAATGAAATTATTGAAACTGACAATATTGATGAAAGTGATGATGAAGATTCTCTCCCTAGATATGAATTGCCTGTTGTGCCTGAGGGTTATGTTATGGATGAAGAAACTACTAGAGACTTTCTTGCTTGCAATGATAGATCTAATCTTAAGAAATTATTAGCTAAGCTGAAAGAAAAGTCTTTGAATGCTAGAATGAAATATGACCCTGCTTTTGCTACTTCACCTATCTGTGTTACTGATAAGGATTATGACTTCTCTGTCGATCCTGAGATAATTACTTTGGTTGAATCTAATCCTTTTTATGGCTATGAATCTGAAACTATTGTGGCACATCTTACTAATTAAATGATATAGCCACCCTATTCACTAATGATGAGAAAACTCGCTACTATTATATCCTTAAATTATTTCCGTTCTCATTAAAGGGTGATGCTAAGACATGGTTTAATTCCCTTGATCCTGGTTGTGTGCGTAGTCCACAGGATATGATTTATTACTTCTCTGCTAAATATTTCCCCGCTCATAAGAAACAAGCTGCTTTAAGGGAAATATATAATTTTGTGCAAATTGAAGAAGAGAGTCTCCTACAAGCTTGGGGAGGCTTCTCCAATTACTTAATGCTTTGCCTGATCATCCTCTCAAGAAAAATGAAATACTTGATATCTTTTATAATTGACTAACCGATGCTTCCAGAGACCACCTGGATAGTTGTGCTGGTTGTGTTTTTAGGGAAAGAATTGTTGATCAAGCTGAATTGCTATTGAATAATATGTTGACTAATGAAAACAATTGGACACTTCCTGAACCAACTCCTAAGCCACCTCCGAAGAAAAGGGGTATTCTATTTCTCAGTCCTGAAGATATGCAAGAGGCAAAGAATTCTATGAAAGAAAAAGGTATTAAAGCTAATGATGTTAAGAATTTACCTCCTATTGAAGAAATACATGGTCTTAATTTGCCGCATGTTGAAGAAATACATGGTCTTGATAACCCGACACAGGTAGTAAAGGTAAATTCTCTCTATAGATTTGATGAAGGTGATATTCCTCGTTATAAGTCTGCTACCAATGCTTAGATGAGTTTGATAATTTTATTGTTAAACAAGAAAACTTCAATGCTTATGTTGGTAGACAATTGAAACGCAATGCTTATATGATTGAACACTTGAGTGATTATATGTCTAGAGTTAAAGGTGAACTTAAACTCATTAGTAAACATGCTTCTATGGTTACCACTCAAGTAGAACAAGTGCTTAAAGCTCAAAATGATTTGCTCAATGAATTCAATAATAAGAAAAATGATAATGTTGTTAGAGTTATGACTAGATGGGGTAAAATGACTCAGGAACCTTTGTATCCTGAGGGCCACCCTAAGAGAATTGAGCAGGATTCTCAGAGAACTAATGTTGATGCACCTAGTCCTTCTAAAAAGAAGAAACAGAAAAAGATAGGACTTTGCATGCTTCTAGTGAACCTGTCGTTGACACACCAGAGAATCCCAATGATATTTCTATCTCTGATGCTTAAACACAATCTGGTACTGAACATGAACCTAGTGAAAATGTTAATGATGATGTTCATGATGATGCTCAACCTAGCAATAACAATGATGTAGAGATTGAACCTGTTGTTGATCTTGATAACCCACAATCAAAGAATCAACATTATGATCAGAGAGACTTTGTTGCTAGGAAGCACGGTAAAGAAAGAGAACCATGGGTTCAGAAACCCATGCCTTTTCCTCCTAAACCATCCAAGAAAAAGGATGATGAGGATTTTGAGCGCTTTGCTGAAATGTTTAGACCTATCTTTTTGCGTATGCGTTTGACCGATATGCTTAAAATGAATCCTTATGCTAAGTATATGAAAGAAATTGTTACAAATAAGAGAAAGATACCGGAAGCTGAAATTTCCACCATGCTTGCTAATTATACTTTTAAGGGTGGAATACCAAAGAAGCTTGGAGATCCAGGAGTACCAACTATACCATGCTCCATTAAAACAAACTATGTTAAAACTGCTTTATGTGATCTTGGAGCCGGTGTTAGTGTTATGCCCCTCTCTTTATATCGTAGACTTGAATAAGTTGACACCTACTGAAATATCTTTGCAAATGGCCGATAAATCAACTGCTATACCTGTCGGTATTTGTGAAGATGTGCCTGTTGTGGTTGCGAACGTTACTATTTTAACGGACTTTGTTATTCTTGATATTCCTGAGGACAATATTATGTCGATTATCCTTGGTAGACCCTTTTTGAATACTGCAGGGGCTGTTATTGATTGCAACAAAGGCAATGTCACTTTTCATGTTAATGGTAATGAGCATACGGTACACTTTCCGAGGAAACAACCTCAAGTCCAAAGTATCAATTCTATTGGAAAAATTCCAACTATTACTATTGGAGGTTTTGAATTTCCTCTTCCTACTGTCAAGAAGAAATATGATATCTTATTGTTGGGGATGTGCATATCCCCGTTGAGGTAACCTAGTGCTATTCGAAAATTCTCCGGTTTCATGCATTTCGGAATGAGTTTGTTAACAAGACTTGATCAACCTTGGTAGTGGATTCCTTTTGATGAGCATGGCATGGATGAAGTTAGAAAGCACAACTCCCTGTACCCTCTTTTTACTTTCTGTTATTTAGAATAAATAAAGAAAATTTAGTATTTTCCGTCTGTTTTCTGAGTTATCCGTGCAATAAAAAAATACCCCGGAAATAAAAGTTCTCCAAATGCCCCGAAAATGAAATATGATTTTTTTAGAATATTTGAGAATATCTGGCACTGAGAACGCATCAGGGGGAGCAAGCACCTGGCCACGACGGTCCAGGGCGCGCCCACCCCCTGGGCACGCCCCCTGCCTCGTGGGCCCCTGGTGGCCCCCCTCCACTTATTCCTGCACCCACACACTTCTTCTTCCTCCCCAAAAAATCACCAACCAGCTCAAGCACGAGTTCTAGCTCATTTTGCTGCGATTTTCGATCTCCTTGCTCAAAGCTCCATTCACAAAACTGCTTTGGGGGATTGTTCTTCTGTATGTGACTCCTCCAATGGTCCAATTAGTTTTTGTTCTAGTGCTTTATTTATTGCAAATTTTTGCTGCTAAGGTGACCCTGTTCTTGAGCTTGCATGTCAAATTTATTTGGTCCCAAGTAGTTTTAATGCATGATATAGTCTCTAGGCACTTGTGGGAGTAGTTGCTATCAATCTTGCTGAGTTTGGTTCACTTTTATTGTGAGTTACTAAAATTTCAGAGATTTTTGCGAGGCTCCTCGAGCCGAAGCTCGAAGGACAAGCAAAGTGAAGAGGATAAGAGGCCTAGGTATAATCTCCCTCGTACTGCGGAGGTTCGACCATGTGAATGGCCTTGTGATGAGTTCTTGAAGGCAGCCGGGATTCATGATGATTTTTACTATTTGGCTGAGAATGCAGGCCTCACCGACTTCCTCCACGACCAACTCGAACAGTATCTCCTACTCACCAATATTTTTGTGCAAAATTTTCATTTCCATGCTAGGAGATCACCACCTTCGGTGGATTTTTATTTATATGATGAGTTTAGGGAGATGTCCCTCTATGATTTTTGTGCGGTTTGCAAGTTGCCTTTTGAGGGCAGTGTCGAGGAACCACATCCTAGGGATGTGGCAGGATTTATTGATATGATTACTGTAGGGGAAACGAGAAAAGTGTCGGAAGCAAGAACTACTAGCATACATTTCCCTGTTCTACGTTACTATGCAATATTTGCTAGTAGATGTTTAATTGGCCGCGGGAACAGTGGGGGCCTCAGTGCTCCTGACCTCGCCATTTTGCGCCATGCTTTATTCCGCGACAGAACTTTCAGTTTAGGTGCTATGCTTGCTAAACGGTTGAGTCTAAACCGTACAAAGGGCCCCATTTTTGGAGGTATATTCGCTTCGCGTCTTGCTAAATATTTTGAGATACCTATTAGACACTATGAGAAAGAAGAAAAGTTGCTCCCCCCTATTTACTTAGACTATAAAAGTATGGTAGCACATGATTTTATTTGCGATGATAAGGAGAAGAGACTCATTTATAACCTGGTATTCAGTGAAAAGACTTGTCAGATTATTACCTTTCCTGCACCTTCTTTGTTTAACATTTATTCAGGCACATACATCGTCCTACCCGATGACATTTATGCATATTGGGAGCGAACACGATCCCTAGAGCCTGGGCCAGAGCCATCTCCTGACCCATATCAGGAGTCTATTTATCAGTGGGATCCTCAAGAGCTCGCTAACCAGTGGCACCCCGAGGACCCTCCTCAGTACACCGGAGAGAGTAGCTTTGATCCATGGGCATAGACCAACTTAGGCCAAAAGCCTAAGCTTGGGGGAGTACGTATTTCTCACCGACATTACATTCATGTTCACACACTCATTCCAGTTGTCGGTGCTCATACTTTTTCATTGTGCTATCCATGCTAGTTTATTTTCCTTTTTCTCGCTTTCTTCTTGTGTGTTTAAATAAGCTTAAGAAAAACCAAAAAAATTAGTTGTAGCTTTTTAGCTAGTTTACTTTCCATGCTTGTAGTAGTAGTAATTAAAAGAAAACCCAAAAAGATTTCTCGTTCTTCCTTTGCTTGTTGGGAGCTTTCCCATGTAAATAGTTTTATTCCTTTTCTTTTCTTTGGGGGTCGAGAGGAGAAGACCATGATGAAAATGTTGAAGTGGCTCTTATATGCATTATTGCTGATTTAACCAAGAGCCTATATTACCTTGTCTTCTCCTTTGTATTAAATGCTTGCAGATTCCAGCTTAGTCCAATGCACGTGCACTATTATTATTATCCACACTGTTCGGTCGTGTAAGTGAAATGCAATAATGACGATATATGATGGACTGATTGAGATGAGAGAAGCTGGTATGAACTCGACCTCTCTTGTTTTTGTAAATATGATTAGTTCATTGTTCCTGATTCAGCCTATTATGAATGAACATGTTTGCATTGACAATTAGAGATCATAGTTGCTTGTGCCATACTTAATTAGCTAGGAGTTTATAATGGTTTACCTTGCGTGCCAACATGCTATTAAAATGGTTGTGATGTGGTATGATAGGGTGGTATCCTCCTTTGAACGATTTGAGTGGCTTGACTTGGCACATGTTCACACATGTAGTTGAAACAAAATCAACATAGCCTTCATGATATTTATGTTCATGGTGGATTAATTATATCCTACTCATGCTTGCACTCAGTGTTGATTAATTTTAATGCATGTTCATGACTGTTGTCGCTCTCTAGTTGGTCGCTTCTCGGTCTCTTTCTAGCCTTCACTTGTACTAAGCGGGAATACTGCTTGTGCACTTCCATAAACCCCAAAGTTATTCCATATGAGTCCACCATACCTTCCTAGATGCGGTATTTACCTGCCGTTCCAAGTAAATTTATATGTGCCAAACTCTAATCCTTCAAATGAAATTCTGTTTTGTATGCTCGAATAGCTCATGTATCAACTAGGGCTGTCTATATCTTCCATGCTAGGTGGGTTATTCTCAAGATGAGTGGACTCCGCTCATCATTCACGAGAACATGGCTGGTAACCGGGATGCCCAGTCCCATGCTCTAAGCAAATCAAATCGAAATAATTGCAAACAAAACTCCCCCAGGGCTGTTGCTAGTTGGAGGCACTCGTTGTTTCGAGCAAGCCATGGATTGATGCTTGTTGGGGGTGGGGGAGTATAAACTTTACCATTCTGTTTGGGAACCGCCTATAATGTGTGTAGCATGGAAGATATCGAGATCTCTCGGTTGTTATGTTGACAATGAAAGTATACCGCTCAAAATATTATTTATCTCTGTTTCAAAACCGAGCTCTGGCACCTCTACAAATCCCTGCTTCCCTCTGCGAAGGGCCTATCTATTTACCTTTATGTTGAGTCATCACCCTCTTATTAAACAACACCAGTTAGAGAGCACCGTTGTCATTTGCATCCATTACTATTAATTTATATTGAGTATGAGTATGACTGGATCTCTTTTACCATGAATTACAATGTCTAGTCAGTCCTTGATCTTTAAAGGTGCTATGCATTTATGTTTTGCGGTATCAGAAAGGGCTAGCGAGATACCATCTTGTTATATCATATTATGATTATTTTGAGAAAGTGTTGTCATCCGAAATTTATTATTATTGCTCGCTAGTTGATTATGCCATTGATATGAGTAAATATGAGACCTAAATGTTATTGTGAATATGGTTAGTTCATAATCTTTGCTGAAAACTTGAATGCTGGCTTTAGATATTTACAACAACAAGAGCAAACAGAGTTTGTAAAAGTTTTTCTTTATCACTTTCAGTTTGTCAATTGAATTGCTTGAGGACAAGCAAATGTTTAAGCTTGGGGGAGTTGATACGTCTCCGTCGTATCTACTTTTCCAAACACTTTTGCCTTGTTTTGGACTCTAACTTGCATGATTTAAATGGAACTAACCCGGACTGACGCTGTTTTCAGCAGAATTGCCATGGTGTTATTTTTGTGCAGAAATAAAAGTTCTCGGAATGACCTGAAACTTCACGGAGAATATTTTTGGAATTTATAAAAAATACTGGCGAAAGAATCAAGACCAGGGGGCCCACACCCTGTCCACGAGGTGGGAGGCGCGCCTGCCCCCCTGGGCGCGCCCCCTGCCTCATGGGCCCCCTGTTGCTCCACCGACCTCAACTCCAAGTCCATATATCTGCGTTTGGGGAGAAAAAATGAGGGAGAAGGATTCATCGCGTTTTACGATACGGAGCCGCCGCCAAGCCCTAAACTCTCTCGGGAGGGCTGATCAGGAGTCCGTTCGGGGCTCCGGAGAGGGGAATCCGTTGCCGTCGTCATCATCAACCATCCTCCATCACCAATTTCATGATGCTCACCGCCGTGCGTGAGTAATTCCACCGTAGGCTTGCTGGACGGTGATGTATTGGATGAGATTTATCATGTAATCGAGTTAGTTTTGTTAGGGTTTGATCCCTTGTATCCACTATGTTCTGAGATTGATGTTGCTATGACTTTGCTATGCTTAATGCTTGTCACTAGGGCCCGAGTGCCATGATTTCAGATCTGAACCTATTATGTTTTCATGAATATATGTGAGTTCTTGATCCTATCTTGCAAGTCTATAGTCACCTACTATGTGTTGTGATCCGGCAACCCCGAAGTGACAATAATCGGGACCACTCCTGGTGATGACCGTAGTTTGAGGAGTTCATGTATTCACTAAGTGTTAATGCTTTGGTCCGGTACTCTATTAAAAGGAGGCCTTAATATCCCTTAGTTTCCAATAGGACCCCGCTGCCATGGGAGGGTAGGACAAAAGATGGCATGCAAGTTCTTTTCCATAAGCACGTATGACTATATTCGGAATACGTGCCTACATTACATTGATGAACCGGAGCTAGTTCTGTGTCACCCTATGTTATAATTGTTATATGATGAACCGCATCCGACATAATTATGCATCACCGATCCAATGCCTACGAGCTTTTCACATATTGCTCTTTGCTTACTTACTTTACCGTTGCCACTGTTACAATTACTACAAAACTGCTACTATTACCTTTGCCACCGTTACCGTTACTTCCATACTACTTTGCTACTAAATACTTTGCTGCAGATATTAAGTTATCCAGGTGTGGTTGAATTGACAACTCAACTGCTAATACTTGAGAATATTCTTTGGCTCCCCTTGTGTCGAATCAATAAATTTAGGTTGAATACTCTACCCTCGAGAACTGTTGCGATCCCCTATACTTGTGGGTTATCAGACACCAGCATGTCACAAATTGGCCCCGCGACACCGGCCCCTGGCCCAACGTCTGAATCTCCGGCGAGCCCACGTCTACGACAGAGTCACCCCCCTGACCGACGGCGTCCAAGTCGTACGCCACCTTGTGCACAGCTGAATCGGTCGTTGCCCCCGTCGATCTGTAGTACCAGCGCGTGGTAGAAGCTCGTGAGCCCTTGAGCCAACGAAAAACAATGATAGAAGCAGAAATTTACTCACCCAGAGGCGAACGCCGGCGTCATCGCTCTAGGGATCGCCATCATCTGATCCAGACTGACCTCGAGCGCCCAATTTCTCACCGGCCCAGCACGGTGTTTGCCCGAAGAGGGAAAGGGAAATGGGGTGAGACGTAGGACAGGAGCCAGCGGTGGTGCACGAGCGCCCATACTGCGATGCTCATGCAACTTTATAGAGACAGTACCCTGCCCCGCGGAGTAAATAATGAAGGTACATCACTGCATGCTCTGTGGACATGCCCCGTTCACGTCAGAACTGCACCCCACAAGACCGACGTGGCCAAGGCTATTCCCATGTATCAGCTGATGTATGTCCACTTTCCTCGTTTCAATTAATTTCAGCGCACGGATCACCTTGCCTGGACGACCGGTTGGATATCTGTGATCAGCTGCAGCTACGTGCAGGAAGGCTGCTCTCTTTGAGATACTCTTTTAAGTAGAACACTACAGGAATCAGGATCTTTGCCGTCTGCTATGGGTGACGGCAAAGGCATGCCCCGGCGGACGGCAAAGACCTTTGCCGTCAGCCACCAGACGGCAAACCGTTCGGCTGAACGAACTACGGCAAAGGGCTCTATGCCGTCTGCTGGCTGACGAAAAAGATGTCGAGGTCTTTGCCATCTGCTGGCAGACGGCAAAGGGCCTGGACGACACACGTGGCAGGTTAGTTCCGTTAGGGGGTTAACGGCGTGCTTTGCCGTCTGCCAGCAGACGGCAAAGTGCCTAAATAAGCCAGCCCAGGGGTAGCTGCCACGTGGCATGCTATGTCATCTGCTGGCAAACGGCAAAGATGCAAAAGGTCTTTGCCGTCTGCCAGCAGACGGCAAACTGACCAAATAGGCCAGCCACAGTGCCCCCAGGTTGCACAGGTAGCTACCACGTGGCAGCTTTGCCGTCTGCTGCCTGATGGCAAGGCTCTTTGCCATGGCAAAGAGCCTGTACAGCCCCTGTTTTTTCTTAAATTCATTCAATTTCACAGAATTTCACAAATATATATATATATAACAAGTTTCCAATAGCATATATATAACAAGTTTCCAACAACATATATATAACAAGTTTTCAACAACATATATATATATAACAAGTTTCCAACAACAAGTTATCCAACAACATATCCAACACAAAATGGTTTCATCCATACATACATATCCAACAACAAGTTTGCAACAAGTTTCCAAAAACATAAAAGAAGCACAAGGAGAAGAGTAGACTCCATGAACGCAAGCTCCTCATCTAAAGCAAATCTGCAAATTGGGAAAGAAGAAAGTTAGAAGAATAAGAAGAATTTTTCTTCTCTTTCTTTTTCTCCTCTCGTCTTCTTTATCTTCTTCTTCTTCTAACTAAGGTAGGTAAAAATGCCATTTTTTAGCTAAGCTAGTTAAAAATGCTAAGTGTAGGTCATTTTAAAGCTTAGTAAGGTTATTTTGTCATTTTGGAGGAAAATAAGCTAAGTCTATGTCATTTTGGAGCTAAACCAAGGTTATCATGCCATTTTTACCTAAGTATGCTAAGTATGTCATAAATGAACTGAAGAAGCTATGTATAGGTCATTTTTGAGCTAACCTAGGTAGTTATACCATTTTTGAGCTAATTAAGCATATTTTGTCATTTTGGAGGAAAAAATTCTAAGTATAGGTCATTTAATAGCTATCCTAGGTAAAGTATGTCAGTTTGGAGCTAAGTAAGGTTATTATGTCATTTTCGAGGAAAATAAGTCAAATATAGGTCATTTTGCAGCTAAACCTAGGTTATTATGCCATTTTTTTACCCAAGTGAGCTAATTATGTCATAAATGGACTAGCTAAGCTAATTATAGATCATTATTGAGCTATCATAGGTAGTTCTGCCATTTTTAGGTAACTAAGCATATCAAGTCATTTTGGAGGGAAAAAAACTAAGTATAGGTCATTTTATAGCTATCCTAGGTAAAGTATGTCATTTTGGAGCTAAGTAAGGTTATTATATCATTTTCGAGGAAAATAAGCTAAGTATAGGTCATTTGGAGCTAAACCAAGGTTATTATGCCATTTTTTTACCTAAGTAAGCTAATTATGTCATAAATGAACTAGGTAAGCTAAGTATAGATCATTATTGAGTTATCCTTGGTAGTTATGCCTGTTTTTAGCTAACTAAGCATATTAAGTCATTTAGGAGGAAAAAATGCTAAGTATAGGTCATCTTATAGCTATCCTAGGTAAAGTATGTCAGTTTGGAGCTAAGTAAGGTTATTAT
This sequence comes from Triticum aestivum, assembly GCF_018294505.1. Lineage (NCBI taxonomy): Eukaryota > Viridiplantae > Streptophyta > Magnoliopsida > Poales > Poaceae > Triticum > Triticum aestivum. The sequence goes on from NC_057799.1 coordinate 28,591,999, forward strand.
GTCACTTGGGAAAACTTACCATCATCGAGGTGAAGGACCGGCCGGGTGTGCGCTAGTGCCAGACGGAGAAGGACCGGTCGGGGTTGCGTAATTGCGAGATGAAGAAGGATCGATCGACACTTGTCGGGAGGCATGCTGCACCAAAGATCATTTGCAATGTCTCGTTAGCATGATGCAAATGAAATGTGAATACTAGTAACTAATGAAATTCACCGTGTCCGCTATACCAATCTGGGGCATCGGCGGAGGGGTCTGACCGTTTTTCTCGCACACGGACTGCACATGTTGTTTTCACGAGTCAGTCATATTAGTTAGTAATGAAACAAACATTACATGCATGATTTGGCTAATATGCAGGAGAAACTTACCACGAGGAGCTCGTATAGGGCCCGGTGACCCGCGTCGTTCCGGTTCCTCTCCTCCTCCACCATCCTAGCTGTCCTCTCCTCCAACTCCTCTCTCTGCGCTGCCTGCCTGTTTGCCTCCGCCAGAAGCTCCTGGGCCCTAGCCTCGATGGCGAGCTCCATTGGCCATGGACGAGGACTCATCTCAGGAAGAGACCTCGTCTGGCGCTTCTTGATCTCCTGGAGAGTTCTAGGACACCGTATCAGTCCATCCCCAATGGCTGCCGAGCCATGTTTCCTCCCATCACCAGATAGCATCACGAGCTCTGGATCAAAAGCACTTTGGCTCGGGTTGAAGTCATCCCCTTTCATCGCCTTCCCAAAGTCTCTGTATCTCACGAGCTTGTTGTGGGAGGAGATGTTGGTGAAGCTCTCTGGATGATCGAGGTCAGACTCAGAGAATGCCTTGGCCTTCTTGTACGGGGCAGTATGGGCCATGGCATAGAGGTCATACAGCGGTGGCACCTCCCTTTGTTGTGATGCGCCTAAAAGAGAGGAACAACATATTAGTTAAGGCCTCAAGCTAGCATGAAGAATGAAATTGCATGAATCGTGAAGCGAACCACATACCCAGTGATCCTCGTACTCAAACAGGTTGGAGCTCCCTTGATGGTGTGGCACAGCTTGCATTTGGGCACGCTTATCCTTGGCCTTGTTGTGGACGTCTAGCCATTGGGGAGAGCACCACTCATCCACCAACGCCTCCCAATAGTCCATCCTATCCGCACACCATCTCGGGGGCACCTAAGTTAGACAAGAGAAATTTCAGCGCTACGCCTACGAATCAAATCAAGGAAACTAAGTACAAGGCCTTAAGAATAGGTAAATACCTTCATGTACTTCCCCTTACTCAGATACTTGGCGCGGCACTTCTTCTTCTCCCTCCTAATGTGAGTAGAGGTGTAGTAGTCTCGAACGGCCTGCACCCGAGCCTCGTGCCGTAAGTTCTGAAGTAGGCGCTTGCACTCGACTTCGACAACCTTAGCCGCGTCCGCGTTGTGTTCATCAGCACACCTGTAGAAGGTCTGCAATCAAACAAGACAACACTGATTAGTACAATCACTAGGTACTGTTGATTTTCAATTATGTGAAGGAGAAATTACCCAAAACCGCCGGATCACAATGTCGGCCACCGTCTCGCACAAGACACCGTCGACCCTCTCCTCCGGCGGGGTCGGGACAGCCACGTACAGCTCCCAGCTTAGTGCTAGATGTGGAACCTCACCCTCACCGGGCAACGTGACCCACCCCGGGAAGTGGTGCCGGCAAAGCACACCAAGGACCTGGTTGGGCCTGCGGACACCACGGGCGTGTACCCAACCCCTGCAGTATGACAAGGCCAACGCATTACATATTAATTCAAAGAAACATGAAGGCAAAAGGTTAAAAAAGAGTCAATGCACTTACTTCTCCCCGTTAGGCACAATCAACCACCTCTGATCGCGGGTCGGCGGCACAGGCGGGAGCTTTGTACCACCACGCTGGTAGACCTTCTTGCCCCCCTCAACCAGCTCGCCCTCGCTATAGCTATCGTTAGAAAAGGTGTCCTCACCATCAGCATGGCCACTAGTCTCCGGAGTCACATGGGACGAAGACTCTGGGACCCGAGTCTCTTGGGACGAAGGCTCGTCGACCCGAGGCTCGTCGGCCCGAGGCTCATGGACCGGAGTCCGAGACGGGTCCACCTGAGATGGAGCACTACGGTGGTCTGGAGAATCAGCTGGGGGTGGCGGCGAGGTGTTGGAAATATGCCCTAGAGGCAATAATAAAATGGTTATTATTGTATTTCCTTGTTCATGATAATTGTCTGTTGTTCATGTTATAATTGTATTAACTGGAAACCGTAATACATGTGTGAATACATAGACCACAACATGTCCCTAGTAAGCCTCTAGTTGACTAGCTCATTGATCAATAGATGGTTATGGTTTCCTGACCATGGACATTGGATGTCATTGATAACGGGATCACATCATTAGGAGAATGATGTGATGGACAAGACCCAATCCTAAGCATAGCACAAGATCGTGTAGTTCGTTTGCTAGAGCTTTTCTAATGTCAAGTATCATTTCCTTAGACCATGAGATTGTGCAACTCCCGGATACCGTAGGAATGCTTTGGGTGTACCAAACGTCACAACGTAACTGGGTGGCTATAAAGGTGCACTACAGGTATCTCCGAAAGTGTCTGTTGGGTTGGCACGAATCGAGACTGGGATTTGTCACTCCGTATGACGGAGAGGTATCTCTGGGCCCACTTGTTAATGCATCATCATAATGAGCTCAATGTGACCAAGTGTTTGGTCACGGGATCATGCATTACGGTACGAGTAAAGTGACTTGCCGGTAATGAGATTGAACAAGGTATTGGGATACCGACGATCGAATCTCGGGCAAGTAACGTACCGATTGACAAAGAGAATTGTATACGGGATTGATTGAATCCTCGACATCGTGGTTCATCCGATGAGATCATCGTGGAACATGTGGGAGCCAACATGGGTATCCAGATCCTGCTGTTGGTTATTGACCGGAGAGTCGTCTCGGTCATGTCTGCATGTCTCCCGAACCCGTAGGGTCTACACACTTAAGGTTCGGTCACGCTAGGGTTGTAGAGATATTAGTATGCGGAAATCTGAAAGTCGTTCGGAGTCCCGGATGAGATCCCGGACGTCACGAGGAGTTCCGGAATGGTCCGGAGGTAAAGATTTATATATGGGAAGTCCTATTTTGGCCACCGGAAAATGTTCGGGATTTTTCGGTATTGTACCGGGAAGGTTCTAGAAGGTTTCGAAGTGGGGCACACCTGCATGGGGGGACCCACATGAACATGGGTAATGGGGGCAAGGCCCCACACCCCTGGTCAAGGCGCACCAAGATCCCACCTTAGAAGGAATAAGATCATATCCCGAAGTGATAAGATCAAGATCCCTAAAAAAGGGGGATAACAATCGGTGGGGAAGGGAAATGATGGGATTTCTTTCCCCCACCTTTGACAACGCCCCAATGGACTTGGAGGGCAAGAAACCAGCCCCCTCCACCCCTATATATAGTGGGGAGGCGCATGGGAGCAGCACCCCAAGCCCTGGCGCCTCCCTCCCTCCCGTGACACCTCTTCCTCCCCGCTTGCGCTTGGCGAAGCCCTGCCGGGATCCCGCTACTTCCACCACCACGTTGTCGTGCTGCTGGATCTCCATCAACTTCTCCTCCCCCCTTGCTGGATCAAGAAGGAGGAGACGTCCCCGCTCCGTACGTGTGTTGAACACGGAGGTGCCGTCCGTTCGGCGCTAGGATCATCGGTGATTTGGATCACGACGAGTACGACTCCATCAACCCCGTTCTCTTGAACGCTTCCGCTCGCGATCTACAGGGTATCTAGATGCACTCCTCCCCTCTCGTTGCTAGCATCTCCTAGATTGTTCTTGGTGACACATAGGAAAACTTTGAATTTCTGCTACGTTCCCCAACAGTGGCATCATGAGCTAGGTCTATGCGTAGATTCTATGCACGAGTAGAACACAAAGTAAGTTGTGGGCGATGATTTGTTCAATTTGCTTGCCGTTACTAGTCTTATCTTGATTCGGCGGCATTGTGGGATGAAGCGGCCCGGACCGACCTTACACGTACACCTACGTGAGACAGGTTCCACCGACTGACATGCACTTGATGCATAAGGTGGCTAGCGGGTGTCTGTCTCTCCCACTTTAGTTGGATCGGATTCGATGAAGAGGGTCCTTACGAAGGGTAAATAGCAATTGGCATATCACCGTTGTGGCTTTTGCGTAGGTAAGAAACGTTCTTGCTAGAAACCCATAGCAGCCACGTAAAACATGCAACAACAATTAGAGGACGTCTAACTTGTTTTTGCAGGGTATGCTATGTGATGTGATATGGCCAAAAGGATGTGATGAATTATATATATGTGATGTATGAGATTGATCATGTTCTTGTAATAGGAATCACGACTTGCATGTCGATGAGTATGACAACCGGCAGGAGCCATAGGAGTTGTCTTAATTTATTGTATGACCTGCGTGTCAATGAAAAACGCCATGTAATTACTTCACTTTATTGCTAACTGTTAGCCATAGTAGTAGAAGTAATAGTTGGCGAGACAACTTCATGAAGACACAATGATGGAGATCATGATGATGGAGATCATGGTGTCATGCAGGTGACGAAGGTGTTCATGCCGCGCCTCGAAGATGGAGATCAAAAGGCGCAAGATGATATTGGCCATATCATGTCACTTTATGATTTGCATGTGATGTCTGTCATGTTTACATCTTATTTGCTTAGAACGACGGTAGCATAAATAAGATGATCCCTCACTAAAATTTCAAGAGATGTGTTCCCCCTAACTGTGCACCGTTGCGAAGGTTCGTTGTTTCGAAGCACCACGTGATGATCGGGTGTGATAGATTCTAACGTTCGCATACAACGGGTGTAAGCCAGATTTACACATGCGAAACACTTAGGTTGACTTGATGAGCCTAGCATGTACAGACATGGCCTCGGAACACAAGAGACCGAAAGGTCGAACATGAGTCGTATAGTAGATACGATCAACATGGAGATGTTCACCGATGATGACTAGTCCGTCTCACGTGATGATCGGACACGGCCTAGTTGACTCGGATCATGTATCACTTAGATGACTATAGGGATGTCTATCTGAGTGGGAGTTCATTAAATAATTAGATGAACTTAATTATCATGAACATAGTCAAAAGGTCTTTGCAAATTATGTCGTAGCTTACGCTTTAGTTCTACTGTTTAAGATATGTTCCTAGAGAAAATTTAGTTGAAAATTGATAGTAGCAATTATGCGGACTGGGTCCGTAAACTGAGGATTGTCCTCATTGCTGCACAGAAGGCTTATGTCCTTAATGCACCGCTCGGTGTGCTGAACCTCGAGCGTCGTGTGTGGATGTTGCGAAACATCTGACATACACGTTTTGATGACTACGTGATAGTTCAGTGCGTAATGCTAACGGTTTAGAATTGAGGCGCCAAAGACGTTTTTGAAACATCACAGAACATATGAGATGTTCCAAAGACTGAAATCGGGATTTCAGACTAGTGCCCACGTCAAGAGGTATGAGACCTCTGACAAGTTTCTTAAGCCTGCAAACTAAGGGAGAAAAGCTCAATCGTTGAGTATGTGCTCAGATTGTATGAGTACTACAATCACTTGAATCGAGTGGGAGTTAATCTTCCAGATGAGATAGTGATGGTTCTCCATAGTCACTGCCACCAAGCTATTAGAGCTTCGTGATGAACTATAACATATCAGGGATAGACATGATGGTCCTTGAGCAACTCGCGATGTTTGACACCGCGAAAGTAGAAATCAAGTAGGAGCATCAATTGTTGATGGTTAGTAAAACCACTAGTTTCAAGAAGGGCAAGGGAAAGAAGGGATACTTCATGAAACGGCAAATCAGTTGCTGCTCTAGTGAACAAACCCAAGGTTGAACCCAAACCCGAGACTAAGTGCTTCTGTAATGAGGGAAACGGTCACTGAAGCAGAACTACCCTAGATACTTGGTAGATGAGAAGGTAGGCAAGGTCGACAGAAGTATATTGGATATACATTATATTAATGTGTACTTTACTAGTACTCCTAGTAGCACCAGGGTATTAGATACCGGTTCGGTTGCTAAGTGTTGGTAACTCGAAATAAAAGCCTACGGAATAAACGGAGACTAGCTAAAGGTGAGATGACGATATGTGTTGGAAGTGTTTCCAAGGTTGATGTGATCAAGCATCGCATGCTCCCTCTACCATCGAGATTGGTGTTAAACCTAAATAATTGTTATTTGGTGTTTGCGTTGAGCATAGACATGATTGGATTATGTTTATCGCAATACGGTTATTCATTTAAGGAGAATAATGGTTACTCTGTCTATTTGAATAATACCTTCAATGGTCTTGCACCTAAAATGAATGGTTTATTGAATCTCGATCGTAGTGATACACATGTTCATGCCAAAAGATATAAGATAGTAATGATAGTATCACATACTTGTGGCACTGCCACTTGAGTCATATTGGTATAAAACGCATGAAGAAGCTCCATGTTGATGGATCTTTGGACTCACTCGTTTTTGAAAAGATTGAGACATGCGAACCATGTCTATTAGTATATATGCATGAAGAAAGTCCATACAGATGGATCGTTTGGACTCACTTGATTTTGAATCACTTGAGACATGCGAATCATACCACATGGGCAAGATGACTGAAAGGCCTCGTTTTCAGTAAGATGGAACAAGAAAGCAACTTGTTGGAAGTAATACATTTTGATGTGTGCAGTCCAATGAGTGCTGAGGCATGCAGTGGATATTGTTATGTTCTTGCTTCACAGATGATTTGAGTAGATGCTGAGTATATTTACTTGATGAAACACAAGTCTGAATTATTGAAAGGTTCAAGTAATTTCAAAGTGAAGTTGAAGATCGTCGTGACAAGAGGATAAAATGTCTGTGATATGATCATAGAGATAAATATCTGAGTTACGAGTTTGGCACACAATTAAGAAATTGTGGAAATTGTTTCACGACTAATACCGCCTGGAACACCATAGTGTGATGGTGTGTCCGAACATCATAACTGCACCCTATTGGATATAGTGCATACCATGATGTCTCTTATTGAATTACACTATCGTTTATGGGTTAGGCATTAGAGACAACCGCATTCACTTTAAATAGGGCACCACACAATTCCGTTGAGATTACACTGTATGAACTATGGTTTAGAGAAACCTAAGCTGTCGTTTCTTAAAAGTTTGGGGCTGCGACGCTTATGTGAAAAAGTTTCAGGCTGATAAGCTCGAACCCAAAGCGGATAAATGCATCTTCATAGAATACCCAAAACAGTTGGGTATACCTCCTATTTCAGATCTGGAAGCAAAAGTGATTGTTTCTAGAAACGGGTCCTTTCTCAAGGAAAAGTTTCTCTCGAAAGAATTGAGTGGGAGGATGGTGGAGACTTGATGAGGTCATTGAATCGTCACTTCAACTAATGTGTAGCAGCGCACAGGAAGTTGTTCCTGTGGCACCTACACCAATTGAAGTGGAAGCTTATGATAGTGATCATGAAACTTCAGATCAAGTCACTACCAAACCTCATAGGACGACAAGGATGCGTACTACTTCAGAGTGGTACGTAATCCTGTCTTGGAAGTCATGTTGCTAGACAACAATGAACCTACGAGCTATGGAGAAGCGATGGTGGGCCCGGATTCCGACGAATGGCTTGAGGCCATAAAATCCGAGAGGATCCATGTATGAAAACAAAGTATAGACTTTGAAAGAACTACTTGATGGTCGTAAGGCTGTTGGGTACAGATGGATTTTAAAGCGAAGACAGACAATGATGGTAAGTGTCACCATTAAGAAAGCTTGACTTGTCGTTAAGATGTTTTCCGGCAAGTTCAATGAGTTGACTGCGATGAGACTTTCTTACTCGTAGCGATGCTAAGAGTCTGTTGGAATTATGTTAGCAGTTACTGCATTATTTATGAAATCTTGCAGATAGGATGTCAAAACATTGTTTCCTCGACGATTTTCTTGAGGAAAGGTTGTATGTGATACAACCAGAAGGTTTTGTCAATCCTGAAAGATGCTAACAAGTATGCAAAGCTCCAGCAATCCTTCTAAGGATTGGAGTAAGCATCTCGGAGTTGGAATGAACGCTTTGATGAGATGATTAAAGATTTTGGGTTTATACAAGGTTCATGAGAAACTTGTATTTCCAAAGAAGTGAGTGGGAGCACTATAGAATTTTTGATGAGTATATGTTGTTAACATATTGTTGATCAGAAATGATGTAGAATTTCTGGAAAGCATCCAGGGTTATTTGAAAAGTGTTTTTTAAATGGAAAACCTGGATTAAGCTACTTGAACATTGAGCATCAAGATCTATAAGGATAGATCAAAAACGCTTAATAGTACTTTCAAATGAATACATACCGTGACAAGATTTTGAAGGAGTTCAAAATAGATCAGCAAAGAAGGAGTTCTTGGCTGTGTTACAAGGTGTGAGTATTGAGTAAGACTCAAGACCTGACCATGGCAGAAGAGAGAGAAAGTACGAAGGTTGTCCCCTATTCTTTAGACGTAGGCTCTACAGTATGCTATGCTGTGTACCACACCTGAAGTGTGCCTTGCCATGAGTTAGTCAAGGGGTACAATAGTGATCCGGGAATGGATCACATGACAGCGGTCGAACTTATCCTTAGTATCTAGTAGACTAAGGAATTTTCTCGATTATGGAGGTGGTAAAACAGTTCGTCGTAAAGGGTTACGTCGATGCAAACTTTGACACTAATCCGGATGACTTTGAGTCGTAAACCGGATTTGTATAGTAGAGCAGTTATTTGGAATAGCTCCAAGTAGCGCGTGGTAGCTACATCTACAAGATGACATAGAGATTTGTAAAGCACATACGGATCTGAATGTTGCAGACCCATTGACTAAAACCTCTCTCGTAAGCATAACATGATCAAACCCTAGAACTCATTGAGTGTTAATCACATGGTGATGTGGACTAGATTATTGACTCTAGTGAACTTTGAGTGTTAATCACATGGTGATGTGAACTAGATTATTGACTCTAGTGCAAGTGGGAGACTGTTGGAAATATGCCCTAGAGGCAATAATAAAATGGTTATTATTGTATTTCCTTGTTCATGATAATTGTCTGTTGTTCATGCTATAATTGTATTAACTGGAAACCGTAATACATGTGTGAATACATAGACCACAACATGTCCTAGTAAGCCTCTAGTTGACTAGCTCATTGATCAATAGATGGTTATGGTTTCCTGACCATGGACATTGGATGTCATTGATAACGGGATCACATCATTAGGAGAATGATGTGATGGACAAGACCCAATCCTAAGCATAGCACAAGATTGTGTAGTTCGTTTGCTAGAGCTTTTCTAATGTCAAGTATCATTTCCTTAGACCATGAGATTGTGCAACTCCCGGATACCATAGGAATGCTTTGGGTTTACCAAACGTCACAACGTAACTGGGTGGCTATAAAGGTGCACTACAGGTATCTCCGAAAGTGTCTGTTGGGTTGGCACGAATCGAGACTGGGATTTGTCACTCCGTATGACGGAGAGGTATCTTTGGGCCCACTCGGTAATGCATCATCATAATGAGCCCAATGTGACCAAGTGTTTGGTCACGAGATCATGCATTACGGTACGAGTAAAGTGACTTGCCGGTAACGAGATTGAACAAGGTATTGGGATACCGACGATCGAATCTCGGGCAAGTAACGTACCGATTGACAAAGGGAATTGTATACGGGATTGATTGAATCCTCGACATCGTGGTTCATCCGATGAGATCATCGTGGAACATGTGGGAGCCAACATGGGTATCCAGATCCCGCTGTTGGTTATTGACCGGAGAGTCGTCTCGGTCATGTCTGCATGTCTCCCGAACCCGTAGGGTCTACACACTTAAGGTTCGGTGACGCTAGGGTTGTAGAGATATTAGTATGCGGAAATCCGAAAGTCGTTCGGAGTCCCGGATGAGATCCCAGACGTCACGAGGAGTTCCGGAATGGTCCGGAGGTAAAGATTTATATATGGGAAGTCCTATTTTGGCCACCGGAAAATGTTTGGGATTTTTCGGTATTGTACGGGAAGGTTCTAGAAGGTTCCGAAGTGGGGCCCACCTGCATGGGGGGACCCACATGAACGTGGGTAGTGGGGGCAAGGCCCCACACCCCTGGTCAAGGCGCACCAAGATCCCACCTTAGAAGGAATAAGATCATATCCTGAAGGGACAAGATCAAGATCCCTAAAAAAGGGGGATAAAAATCGGTGGGGAAGGGAAATGATGGGATTTCTTTCCCCCACCTTTGACAACGCCCCAATGGACTTGGAGGGCAAGAAACCAGCCCCCTCCACCCCTATATATAGTGGGGAGGCGCATGGGAGCAGCACCCCAAGCCCTGGCGCCTCCCTCCCTCCCGTGACACCTCTTCCTCCCCGCTTGCGCTTGGCGAAGCCCTGCCGGGATCCCGCTACTTCCACCACCACGCCGTCGTGCTGCTGGATCTCCATCAACTTCTCCTCCCCCCTTTCTAGATCAAGAAGGATGAGACGTCCCCACTCCGTACGTGTGTTGAACGCGGAGGTGCCGTCCGTTCGGCGCTAGGATCATCGGTGATTTGGATCACGACGAGTACGACTCCATCAACCCCGTTCTCTTGAACGCTTCCGCTCGCGATCTACAAGGGTATGTAGATGCACTCCTCCCCTTTCATTGCTAGCATCTCCTAGATTGATCTTGGTGACACGTAGGAAAATTTTGAATTTCTGCTACGTTCCCCACACGAGGAAGGCGCAGCAGCCTTCCTACCTCTCCCGCCGCCGCGTCCACCTCTAGCAGCCCTCTTCGGCTTCCCCCGACCTCTCCTGGTCGAAGAAGAACCGCCCACCGGTGTCTGCATACTGTCATCGAACGCTCTCCGGAGGTGTTGGGGTGGAATAATAACACCCCACCCAACACGCGTCGAGGAAGGAGCCTCAGAGCGCTCTCGGCCCGCGCCCACCATCTGTCAACACCTGCAATGACAAAGAGTAAACGAAATTAGTACAACATAAACATAATAAAATATTTAAGTGTGTATCATCATCATGAACATAATAAAAAATTGAATAATAGCATCGGGGTGCTGTGTCCGGGTCGGGGGTGCCGTGTCGGGGTCTCGGAATGTCATGGTCACGGGTGCCGTGTCGGGGTCTCGGGGTGCCGTGTTGGGGTCTCGGGGTGTCGGGGGAAGGGGGTCGGGGTGTCGTGGTCGGGATGGCAAATCCTCGACCCCTTAGCGACCCTCGGCGACCCTCGACCCCTTTTCCCCTCGACCCCTCGACACCTCGATCCTCAACCCCTAGACCCTCGACTCCTTTTCCCCTCGATCCTCGATCCCTCGACCCCTTTTCCCCTCGACCCCTCGGCGACCCTCGACCATCGGTGACCCTCTTTTTCTATTTTTCCTACTTCTTTTTTCATCTTCTTCCTCTACTTCTTTTTTTCATCTTCTTCTTTCTTATTCTTCTTCTCCTTCTTCTTCTACTTATTGTTCTTTTTTTTCATCTTCTTCTTCTTCCTCTTCTTCTTTTACTTCTTTTTTCATCTTTCTTGTTTATTCTTAAAAAACAGAAGAAAAAACCTAAACTAATTAAACTAAACAAAGGCTGTGTTTGGGTGCTTAGTATCTCTGGACTTTTAGGAGAATACCATGGTTCGGGGAAACTAATTAAACTAAATAACCTAAACTAATTAAACCTAAACTAACTAAACTAAAAAACCTAAACTAATTAAACATAAAACTAAACTAATTAAACAAAATAACCTAAACTAATTAAACTAAATAACCTAAACTAATTAAACCTAAACTAAATAAACTAAAAAACCTAAACTAATTAACCTAAACTAATTAAACCTAAACTAATTAAACCTAAACTAACTAAACTAAAAAACCTAAACTAATTAAACCTAAACCTAAACTAATTAAACTAAATAACCTAAACCAATTAAACTAAATAACGTAAACTAACTAAACAGAAAAACCTAAACTAAAAAACCTAAACTAAACATAAAAGAAAAGCAGAAAAAAACAAAAAAACAAGAGAGGGGGTGGCAGGGTGAAAGTGTGTTAAGTCGACTGGAGGGGGGTGAATAGGCGAATTTTATGAATTCTTCACTGAGGAATTTCAGGGTGAGGAAATTCCTAAGCGAAGAACTACTTGGCAGCGGAATAAGTACTCAGATGCAAGCATAACAGAACATAAGCACAGTCATCATGATGAAATGAAACGAGCAGAGAGTAAAGGAAGCGTAAACACAGGATAAGCAGGAAGAAGACAAACAGACTGAAGAAATTGAACTGAGGAAATAGAGAAAGTCTTCAGTCAAAGTCTTCAAACAGATATGAACAAGTATACAACACAGTAATGAGGCAATGGAACGGTTGAGGAAATAGAACCAGTAGTCTTGGTGAAGACAGTGATTTGGTAGACCAGTTCCAACTGCCGTGATAGTTGTACGTCTGGTTGGAGCGGCTAGGTATTTAAATCTGAGGACACACTGTCCCGGACACACAGTACTCACCGTATTCTCCTTGAGCTAAGGTCACACAGACCTCGCCCAATCACTCGTGGTAAGTCTTCAGGTGACTTCCGAACCTTCACAAACTCGGTCACTCGGCGATCCACAATTTCCTCTTAGATGCTCTAGACCATGACGCCTAACCATCTGGAAGATGCACAGTCTTCAAAGGTAACAAGCGTCGGATCCACACAGGAACTATTTCTCCAGTGATGCTCAATCACTTTGGGTTTGTAGGTGTTTGGGTTTGGGTTTTCCTCACTTGATGATTTTCGCTCAAAGTCCTCGGAGGATGGGATGCTCTCAAATGACAAGTGTCAATTTCTCTCGGAGCAGCTAACCCGCTAGTGGTTGTAGGGGGCGGCTATTTATAGCCTAGGGAGCAGCCCGACATGATAGGACATAAATGCCCTTCAATGATATGAGCGTTAGGTGGGTAAGATATTTTGGGACAGCTGGCGCATAGCACAGCAACGGTCGGAAATTTGACTATCAAATTCCTCAGGGCCATATATCGTGTTCCTCACTTGTAGGCAATCGGCACTGGCGGATTCCTAACTCCTCAGTCAGAACAAATTCCTCAGAGACCAGAAGATCTTCGTCTCTCTCACAGAACAAATTGACTGAACTGTATGACATTTCCAATGGCTTCACTCGAAAGGATTGGGTAGGTGTAGGATTTTGAGATGAGCATCACTTGGAAACTTTTCCTCAGTTTTTCCTCGACCCCCTTTAACAGTACGGTGTTTCCTATGAATCAAGAAAGAGAAAAAGAAACTATGAAAACAAAAATCTTCACGCTTCATATTCCTCGCATGAAATCCAAGTCTTCACGGTCACACCAATTTCTTCAGTTTCAAAGTCTTCAGAAAGTCTTCAGAAATCCAAAGTCTCCAGTTGAAGACATTCATTTTTAGGGGTCGACTTTCTCTGTAAATATCAAACTCCTCATAGACTTATAGACCTGTGTACACTCACAAACGCATTAGTCCCTTAACCTATAAGTCTTCAATACACCAAAATCACTAAGGGGCACTAGATGTGAAAGTGCGTTAAGTCGACTAGAGGGGGGTGAATAGGCGATTTTTATGAAATTCTCCACTGAGGAATTTCAGGGTGAGGAAATTCCTAAGTGAAGAACTACTTAGCAGCGGAATAAGTACTCAGATGCAAACATAATAGAGCATAAGCACAGTCATCATGATGAAATGAAACAAGCACAGAGTATAGGAAGCATAAACACAGGATAAGCAAGATGAAGACAAACAGACTGAAGAAATTGAGCTGAGGAAATTGAGACATTCTTCAATCAAAGTCTTCAAATAGATATGAATAAGCGCACAACACAGTAATGAGGAAATGGAAGGGTTGAGGAAATAGAACCAGATAGCTTGGTGAAGACAACGATTTGGTAGACCAGTTCCAACTGCCGTGACAGTTGTACGTCTGGTTGGAGCGGCTAGGTATTTAAACCTGAGGACACACAGTCCTCACCGTATTCTCCTTGAGCTAAGATCACACAGACCTCACCCAATCACTCGTGGTAAGTCTTCAGGTGACTTCCAAACCTTCACAAACTCGGTCACTCGGTGATCCACAATTTCCTCTTGGATGCTCTAGACCATGACGCCTAACCGTCTGGAAGATGCACAGTCTTCAAAGGTAACAAGCGTCGGATCCACGCAGGATCAATCTCTTCAGTGATGCTCAATCACTTTGGGTTTGTAGGTGTTTGGGTTTGGGTTTTCCTCACTTGATGATTTTCGCTCAAAGTCCTCGGAGGATGGGATGCTCTCAATGACAAGTGTCAGTTTCTCTCGGAGCAGCCAACCAGCTAGTGCTTGTAGGGGGTGGCTATTTATAGCCTAGGGAGCAGCCCGACATGATAAGACATAAATGCCCTTCAATGATGTGACCGTTAGGTGGATAGATATTTTGGGACAGCTGGCGCATAGCACAACAACGGTCGGAAATTTGACTATCAAATTCCTCAGGGCTATCATGTTCCTCACTTGTAGGCAATTCGCACTGGCGAATTCCTAACTCCTCAGTCAAAACAAATTCCTCAGAGACCAGAACATCTTCATCTCTGTCACTGAAGAAATTGACTGAACTGTATGAGATTTCCAATGGCTTCACTCGAAAGGATTGGGTAGGTGTAGGATTTTGAGATGAGCATCACTTGGAAACTTTTCCTTAGTTTTTCCTCGACCCCCTTTAATAGTATGGTGTTTCCTATGACTCAAGAAAGAGAAAAAGAAACTACGAAAAGAAATTCATCACGCTTCATGTTCCTCGCATGAAATCCAAGTCTTCACGGTCACACCAATTTCTTCACTTTCAAAGTCTTCAGTTGAAGACATTCATTTTTAGGGGTCGACTTTCTCTGTAAATATCAAACTCCTCATAGACTTATAGACCTGTGTACACTCACAAACACATTAGTCCCTTAACCTATAAGTCTTCAATACACCAAAATCACTAAGGGGCACTAGATGCACTTACAATCTCCCCCTTTTTGGTGATTGATGATAATATAGGTTAAGTTTTCAACGGGGATAAACATATGAAGTGTAAATACTCAAATTGAGGAATGTGATTGCAAGATATAGAAGAACTCCCCCTGAAGACGTGTATAGTGAGGAATTTGCTTTTGAAGCAATGCACATTTGAAGAGTAGAATCATGGAGATCTCCCCCTATATCTTGTAATTCGTACACGCATTTAACATATGATATGAAGAATTTGAAATGCATGATGAAATATGGTGACTGATGTAATTCAGCATGCATGCATTAACATATATGAGGAAATAGCATGCAGAAGAACATAGCGAAAGTATCAGACCACCATAGGGTTTAAGTTTACAACTTGATCCAACAAAGTCATCAAAAGAACGAGAGTTGTAACTTAGCAAAAGACGCCCATATATAGAGGCCCGCTTGAAGACTAACTCAAATTTCTCCCCCTTTGTCATCGAATGACACAAAAGGGACGTAAAATGAGGACTAACGCCCCTGAAGAATATCATGTTGATGGAGGAGCGCCAGCGTTGTTGGGGTCGGTTGTTGAAGTAGGGCCTGCCGCAATGTCGTCCAAATCTTCATGCTCATCAGTCTCGCGTGATGAAGAATATGAGCTGGCAACCAAGGAAGGAACTTTGACTTTCTTGAATTTCTTCGCCAGTGGCTGAGACCAGTCAAAGTCCTGCTCGAAACCCATCTGCTTGAGATCTTCTTCACCATAAAGATGAGACAGAACAGCCCAGGTGCGATTGAATACTTCACGAAGGTAGAAGTGGTGCATTGTGTGTAGTAGTCATGTTGTGAAGAATTGAACCAAACTGCCTTTTTACCCATTTATGGTTGCGATCGACCTTCTGGTGAAGACTAAGGAGAAGCTCATGATCAGTCATCACCCTTGGAGCTGTGGCTTGAGGATTTTGCTTTGAAGCATTGGCGACAGAGTCATGAGTGGCAGGGTCATCATTGGTGGAGTAAGATGCAGCTTTGCGGAACTGACTATCCAATGGACGAATGCCTTCATCAATAACAGCAGTGGCCTTGCCCTTTTCATCAGCTGAGGAAAATGTCCGCTTGAGGACTTCAATGGGGGCAAGTAGCTGCCATGGTTGAGAGTGTCAGCCTTGTAGTTGATTGAAGACCTTGATATGAGGAATCTCATAATCCAGGGAGCGTAAGGCTCCAATTCAAATGGAGATAATGCAACATTGGCCAGAGTCCTCATGAAAAAATCATGGTAGTTGACAGGAACGCCATGAATTATGTTGAACCGTAGATTCTTCATGATGCCAACGACCTCTTCTTCATTAGAGTCGTGCCCTTTGGTTGGACTCAAAGTCTTGGTCAAGATGCGATATACAGTCCGTGGCACATACATCAATTCCTTCACGAGGAATTTGGTCCTTGGGGCTTGACCTGGCTTCAGCGGCTCCATCAAAACTTGCATGTAGTGATCTGTAAGCTCAGGTTCATGGTATATACAACGTGCACCTTCAAGGGGAGAACTGACAGGCAGGGCATGAAGCAATTCAGAGGCCGGTGCTTTGAAGTGAGTATTCTCTGTCATCCAGTCCAACACCCAAGAGTTCACATCTTCAGCATTTCCTGTGATGTGCAGCGTCGCATAAAACTGAAGAATTAGTTCTTCATTCCAATCACATATATCTGTGCAGAAGCTGAGTAGTTCAGCATCGTGAAGAACGCTAAGGACTGGCGTGAAGCAAGGCAGTGATTCCATGTCCACATGGGGAATATGTTCATGGTCGAAGACTTTGTCCTTATCAAAAAGCAGTGAAGAATAGAAGTTTGCTTGGCTGGCAGTCCAGAAGCGCTTCCTTCTAAGACGAGCAGAGTCATATGGGTTGTAGTCGGTGAAGAACACATGCTCGTGGAAGAAGTCATCAGCCTTGAAGTTTTGCTTCTTGGAGAAGGGATTCTTTGGCTTCGGCTGAGGAGTATCAGTCAATTGCAGCACAGCCTCAGGAATCACATTCTCAGGAACCATAGGCTGAGGAATTTCAGTTTCTACTTTAGTAGCAGCCTGGGTCTTCTATTCTTCAGCAGCATTTTCATCAGCACTAGTGGCTGGAATTTCTTCAGGAATGGAAGGAGTAGTGCGAGTTTCATCAGAGCCCATTTGAACTTCAGTATGCACTGGGGACTGAGGAATTTGTGCAGTGGCGTGAACAAGGGAGAGTTGGGGTGCTGACTTTCCCAAAAGTCATCATTCATCACAGGCGTGGTGCTCCCAATGTCCACGTCTTCATCTTCATCACTTAATTCTTCAACGCCTGCCTCTTCAGCTATGAACTGAGGCATTGGCGATGAGACGATTGGAGTTGAAGGGATATCATCCACTTCAATTTCTTCGTCCAACTGCTCTGAAGAAGCAGCAGAAGGAACATCTTGATCAGATCCACTCGGGATCACATATTCTTCACCAAAAGGAATAATTTCCTTTGATGGCATGCTTGAGGCGGGAACAACATCAATAGGATTCTCAATAGAGCTTGTCAATTTCTTCATCTTCTTCGAAGCTGAAGATTTTGATGAAGCAGATGCTTTCCTCTTCTTTACTGCCGCTCGCTCTGCAGCCTTAGTTTTCTTCGCGTCTGATGCAGAAGGAAGAACTAGACTTGGTGTTGGTGCAGGAGGAGCAGAGGAATTTGGAGCAGTTACTTCAGGCACAACTGATGCAGTTGCCCTGGCTTGGTCAGTTTCTTCAGGCACAGCGGTTGAAGTTTCAGCTGGCCTTACTTGTTCCTCAGGCGCAACACTAGAGGTTGCCCTGGCAATTTCATCAGCGGCTGGTATGAAGTCATCAGCCCTGGTACTCTCAGTTTCGTCAGCAGCCTGATCTTCATCAGCGGTGCTGGTATGTTCTTCAGTCGGCTAAGCAGATGCTTCAGCCTGAGGAATTTCAATGTGCGTTGGAGCAACATTTGAAGAAAATCCTTTCGCCAATTTGACAAATCTGACTTTGGCTCCAAGCCAATCTGCACGGTAGGTGTCAAATTCATCACTGAGGTTTTTGATCTTAGTTTGAGCAGCAATAAGTTCATCAGGGGTCATTTTCACAATGTTCTTTTTCAGAAGTCGCTCCTTCTTGTACTGAGCTTTCTTCAGCTACCTGGCCTTCTCAAACTTCCATTTTTCTTCGCCAATGAAGGCGGTGAGCATGTGACTTTGGCCAGGAGTCAGCTTGAAGTCGGGCATAGGAGTGTTGGGGTCCTTGTGCCAGAGATCAATGTACTCAAGGATCAGCTTTGGATCCAGCAGCAGTGGAACTTCACTTCCTTTGGCTCTAGTGGCCCTTTGCTGTCTATCTCTGATGATTTCAGCAAGTTCCTCATCATCAGCTTCGTCTTCATCGGACGGCACTTGGAAGGCGACCTACTTCTTGTGAGGACTTGGTCTAGGGCCTCGTCCAGCAGTAGTCTTGGTCTTCAGCAAAGTTGGGCCTGTTGAGGAAGTTGGAGGAGCTGAAGAACTTGCAGAGGCTCCTGAGGCAATTGAGATGCCAGTTGCCTTTTGACACGAGGCGAGATGCACAAGTGCTGAGGACTTTGGAGGAGGAGCCGAAGACTTTGCAACTTGAGGAACTAGAGCAGCTTGAGGAATTGGCTGTGAGGGCTTTGCAGAACTGGGCCGAGAGGGCATTGCTGAGGAGCTTGGCCGTGAGGGCATTGCTGAGGAGCTTGGCCGTGAGGGCATTTAATCAGAGGCCCTGGGATTGTGTGCAGGCTTCTTTGGCATAGCCTTCTTAGGCTTGCTAGCAGAGGCCTCAGCAGTGGCAGCAGCAGAATCTTCATTGAATTTCTTCACTGCCTCTTTTGCCATTTTGGCCAGCTTAGCTTGACGCTTGGCCCACTCCTTGGGAAATTCCTCACCTCTTCTGATGCTAGAGGGATCGGCTTCTTGGCCTGGTGCCAATGGAGGTCTTGGGCATGGAGGGTGTACAACGAATTTCTTCATGTACTTTGGAGTGACATAGCGATATTCCCTCCATTCGCCGGCCCATCTCCTCCCAATCCTCTGTATGCGCACTTTGCGCTCATTCTTCATTTCACGAGGAGGAGTGCAGTACCCTGCATAGATGTCATCAGGAATCTCAAAAGCATTGTTGACTTCCAATTTCTTGCCTCCCTTCTGAGGTTTCTTGCCGTCAGCCATATTCTTCAGCTGAGGATTATGAACGATTGAATTCTGTGAAGAAGTATGCAACTTTTCTTCGAGGAACGCTACAAATGAGTTAAGTTGATGAGAACCTAGTGATTCAGCAGCGGACATGAGTACCTGTGAACAGAGTATAGGTGCGAAGAATTTGGAGAGGTCATATGCGTTCTCAGAAGTTTTTTCAAAAAAGAACAAGTTTGAGGAATTTGACCAGATGTGTCTTGAGGAATTTCACTAAGCGTTCATTTACTTAGGTTCCAGACTTGTATAGATTGAAAATCCACACAATTGAGGAATCTTGAAGAAAAGTGTTGCTTAGAGAAACAGATCAAGAACAGATGATTTGTGTGAGGTGTTTAGAGTGTGAAGATTGAAGAATAAACACCTTTTTGAAGATTTGTAGAAATCATCAGAATCAACAAGGGCAGTAAAAGTTAATTACCCTTGATGAAGAACACGACGAACTGGGAATTGTAGTTTTGAAGCTCGTCGGTTCAGATCTTCCACGCCCTAACTTGGCTGAGGAAGACAGCTACGGCGGCGGCGGAGTGAAGAAATCCGCGGCCGGCGCGAGTACGGCGGCGACGAGGTCGAGGCAGCGAAGCTCTTCCTCACCGGCGATGATGGAAGTAGCGGCGGCGCTAGGTTTTGAGAGCTTGAGCGAGGGAGTAAGGTCGAGCGAAGTAAAAACGGAGTGAGGAGGGTGAGGGGTATTTATAGCCGAGGTGAAAAAACGCTCGCCCGAGGAAAATGGACGAATGTGCCCCTGACCCTTCTCATTCGTGCGACATGTGTCACCCACGTACAGAGAGGTGGAGATCGTGTGAGATCGTGGGTGAATAAGATAATCATATCGTGGAATGTGAAACGGTTTGAGCGGCAACAACCAAAAATTCAGATATGAAAGTTTTAATGTTTCGTTCGCAAATTCTTCAGCTGAAAAGGACACAGTGAAGATTTTGAACAGGTGTCAAATAGAACGCACATGAAGAATTTGTGAACAGACTGGGTTGAGTTTAGTATAGAGGGGGAAGGGTCCGATCACATTCACTTAGCAGAAAAAGCAACTTGAAGAATTATCAATAAGTGAATGTTGTAGGGGATATAATATATATATATATATATAGCCAATGAAGAAAAAGGAAACAATGAAGACATTGCAAAGTTGAAGAAATTGAAAAACTGAGGAATTTCAAAACTGAAAAACTCAAATTGAAGATTTTCAACTTTTGTTGGTGGCATAACCCACCGTATAAGAATGATGATTTCAGACGTTGCGTACAATTGTCGTAGGGCTCTGAGAATCAAATTCTTCGTTAATTTCTTCACACTTAGAGGGTTAGTCTTCATTGATTGAAGAAAAACGTTACTTCGTGTGTTGCACATCTAATTCATCAATTTTGCATAAGTGTTAGGGTGTGTGTCCTTTTCAAAGGACATTTGAAGATTCTAAGATATTTAGCTCACACCGCAACTTCCTAAATCTCTTCTCATCATAGGGCTTTGTGAAGATATCGGCTAGTTGTTCTTCAGTCTTCACATGCTCGATGGAGATGTCGCCCTTCAACACATGATCACGAAGAAAATGATGACGAATCTGAATGTGCTTTGTCTTCGAGTGCTGAACTGGGTTATGAGCAATCTTGATGGCACTCCCATTGTCACAGTAGAGAGGCACATTCTTCACGTTGACGCCGTAGTCCTTGAGGGTTTGCTTCATCCATAACAATTGAGCACAGCACGAACCAGCAGCAATGTACTCAGCTTCAGCAGTAGACAATGATACGCAGTTCTGTTTCTTCGAGGACCAATAGACCACAGATCGTCCGAGGAAATGGCTGTGCCAGATGTTGACTTGCAGCCCACACGACCACCAGCATAGTCAGAGTCTAAATATCCAATGAGATCAAAAGCCGAGCACTTGGGATACCATAATCCAAGTGCTGGAGTGTGAGCTAGATATCGAAGAATATGCTTCACAGCCTTATGGTGTGATTCCTTCGGTGTAGCTTGAAAGCGGGCACACATGCAAACACTAAGCATAATATCTGGCCTAGATGCACATAAATACAATAATGAACCAATCATGGAGCGGTATACCTTTTGATCGAAGTCAATACCATTTTCATCAGTGCAAAGATGGCCATTTGTGGGCATAGTGATGTTGATGCCTTTGCAATCTTGCATGCCGAATTTCCTCAGTACATCTTTGAGGTATTTCTCCTGAGATATGAATATGCCATTGCGCTGTTGACGAATTTGAAGACCAAAGAAGAATTTCAATTCTCCCATCATAGACATTTGATATTCTTCACTCATCATATAGGCAAATTCATCACTATAACGTTGGTCAGTACAGCCAAAGATAATATCATCAACATATATTTGGCACACAAACAATTCATCATCATAGGTTTTGGTGAAAAGAGTTGGGTCAAGTGAACCGGGTTTGAAGCCTTTCTTCATGAGGAATTCCTTCAAAGTATCATACCACGCCCGAGGGGCCTGCTTGAGGCCATAGAGGGCCTTATTGAGTCTGAAGACTTTGTCAGGATGCTTTGGATCTTCAAAACCTGGGGGTTGAGCAACATATACTTCTTCCTCAAGCTTACCATTGAGGAATGCACTTTTCACATCCATTTGATATAAGATGATGTTATGATGGTTAGCATAAGCAAGTAATATGCGAATAGCCTCAAGTCTAGCAACAGGTGCAAAAGTTTCATCGAAATCAACTCCTTCAACCTCTGTATAGCCTTGAGCCACAAGCCGTGCCTTATTCCTCACCACAAGGCCATTTTCATCTTGCTTGTTGCGGTAGATCCACTTTGTGCCAATGATATTGTGCTTGCGAGGGTCTGGTCGCTTGACAAGTTCCCAGACATTGTTGAGCTCGAACTGATGTAATCCCTCTTGCATAGCTTGAATCCACTCAGGCTCCAGAAATGCTTCATCTACCTTAGTGGGCTCTGTGATAGAGATGAAAGCAAAGTGCCCACAAAAGTTAGACAAATGTGAAGCTTTTGAGTGTGTGAGAAGACCTGGTGCATTGATGTGGCTGATGATTTTCTCAATCTACACTTCATTTGCAACACGAGGATGAGCGGGTTGGCGACGAGGAATTGGATCAACATTTTATTCAGCACCATTTTCCTCAGGTGCATCAGCACGATATTCTTCATGTTCTGGAATGACTTCTTCAACAGATTCTTCGGTAGGAATGACATCCTCAGTAGCCTTGAACTTGATGGCTTCCTCAGGAGACTGTTCATCTAGCATAGGAGGTAGGTGCTCTCTTTGCGAGCCATTAGTTTCATCGAACCGCACATTTACAGTTTCAACAACCTTGTGGTGAACGGTGTTGAAGAGTCTATAGGTGTGCGAGTCCTTTCCGTAACCAAGCATAAAACTTTCATGTGTTTTCGGTGCAAATTCAGAATTGTGATGAGGATCTCTAATCCAACATTTAGCACCGAAGACTTTGAAATAACTCACATTGGGTTTCTTGTCAGTGAGGAGTTCATATGCAGTCTTCTTGAAGAATCTGTGAAGATATACCCTGTTGATGATGTGGCACGCAGTATCAATTGCCTCAGTCCAGAAGTAACGAGGTGTCTTGTATTCATCAAGCATAGTGCGAGCCATCTCAACAAGAGTCCTGTTCTTGCGCTCCACGACGCCATTCTGCTGAGGAGTATAAGGAGCAGATAACTCATGAGTAATACCAAGTTCATCAAGATAGTCATCAAGACCAGTATTCTTGAACTCAGTTCCATTGTCACTTCTGATGTGCTTGATCTTCA
Organism: Triticum aestivum; assembly: GCF_018294505.1. NCBI lineage: Eukaryota > Viridiplantae > Streptophyta > Magnoliopsida > Poales > Poaceae > Triticum > Triticum aestivum. The sequence goes on from NC_057799.1 coordinate 28,615,049, forward strand.
CACCAAAGTTGGTTGAAGCCCTCGAGGAAAATTGTTTGAAGACTTCCTGCACTTCACGTTTGTAAGTGATGATATGTACCCATGTGTAACGAGAGTAATCATCAACAATAACAAAGCCATATAGAGATGCTTCATTGGTGAATGCAGAATAGTGATTAGGACCAAAGAGATCCATGTGAAGCAATTTAGACGGTTGAGTGGTAGTCATGATGGTCTTCGCTGGATGCTTGGCCTTGATCATCTTTCCAGCTTCACAGGCTCCGCACAAGTGATCCTTGAGGAATTTGACATTCTCAATGCCAATGACATGCTTCTTCTTCGCAAGTGTGTGCAAGTTCCTCATGCCAGCATGACCAAGTCGTCGATGCCATAGCCAGCCTTCTAAAGCTTTTGCAAGTAGACATATAGCCGGTTGTGGTCCTGTAGAGAAATCAACAATATACAGATCTCCTCTCTTAAAGTCTTCGAAGACTTTGGAATTGTCAGCTTCCATGATCACAACACAACGATACTTGCCAAAGATAACAACCATATCAAGATCACAAAGCATTGAGACTGACATGAGGTTGAATCCTAAGGACTTGACAAGCATGACTTTGTCCATGTGTCGATCCTTTGAGATCGCAACCTTACCTAGACCCAATACATTGCTTTTTCCTTTGTCAGCGTAGGTGATATGCTTCAGATGTGATGGAGATAGAGGTGCATCCATCAATAAGCTCTTGTCACCAGTCATGTGATTTGTACATCCATTATTGAGGACCCACTCAGTGGCTTTGGGTTGATCATCCTGCAGATGAATTAGTGCAGCTTACGGACTCATATACTTCATCAGTGAAGAATATGACATCAATTTCATCAAGCAATAGCACAGATAAAGCAGTATGAGGACGTGAGAAATGAAATTTCATTTCTTCATGATTAGTCTACGTCCTTTCAGGCATTTTCAGGTCTCCACCAAATTCTTCAGACGTTTAAGTGCGTCTGGAGACCTGACCTTCATAAGAGATTAGTTCTTTTTCTTCACCACCCACATCTGAAGGGGTGGCAAAGAGTTCATCATTCTGCGAGCTCCATAAGAGAAAGGTGTCATAGAAGCCAGTCCACTTCGTTTCACATAAGAGGAGTTAGGGTAAGCATATGAATAAGTAGAGAAATTCTTCGAGGACTTATGAACATAATGGTTTGAGGAATAATGCACACATTCATAGCCTTTAGTTCTTCCCTGCGAAACAGAAGTGTTAGCATGATGATGTTCATATGAGGACTTTGATCCTTTTGAGTAATTTGATCCACGTGAGGAATTTGGTCCATATGAGGACTTGGATCCATATGAAGAATTTGGTCCATATGAAGAATTTGATCTGGGATTCCTATTCTTCACATGTGGCGTCATGATGACATTCACCTGAAGACTTTCAAGGCATCTTTTGGGAACCCAGATTTTCTTAATAGGGGAACCGTTCCTGCAGTTAGTCCCAACATATCTAGCAAATACTTCACCATTCTGATTTTTGAATAGTTTATAGTTGGAGTCAAATGACCCATCAGAAGAATGAGGAGATTCACATGTAAAGCCAGATAAAGTAGATGGATCTACTGGAGGTCCCTTTGCAGCAACCCATGAGGTTTTGGGATACTGCTCAGGCTTCCAGTATGTCCCATTAGCATTGAGTTTCCTCTCAAAGGCAATACCCTCTTTCCTAGCATTCCTGTTGAGGATCTGCTTTTTAAGCACATCACAAAGAGCCTAATGCCCTTTGAGGCTTTTGTACATGCCTGTCATATACAATTCCTTCAGCCCTGCATTGTCAGTGATACTAGCAATATCCTCAGATGAGGAATTAGTGATAGCAGAGAAAGGTGAAGAATTTGTAGCAGCAGAAGCATTTAAACATTCAGGTGAAGAATTAGCAGATTCACGTTCAATGCACTTCAAACATGGAGGAATAAATTCTTCCTGAGCAGCGCTGATTTGTTGAGCAAGTAATGAATCACGCTCTTTCTGAAGATCTTCATAACTCTCCTTTAGCTTCTCAAGATCTTGCTTTCTTTGAAATTCATAAGAAAGCTTCTCATGATCAGATAAGAGAGTGTTATGATGACTTTGAAGATTGCCAAACTTGGAGCGAAGTCTCTGAAGATTTTCAGTCAAAGTTTTAGTGCGGTCCATTTCTTCACCCAGCATGTCATCACTCTTGTCTAGCATGTTTGAACCTTTTCAAAAGCCTTTCGTTGTTTCACAACAATCTTACCAAGTTTAGAGTAGCTTGGCTTAAGGTTTTCATCAGATTCATCCTCAGATGATTCAGAGGAGGGATATTTGAGTACCTTGGCACCCTTTGCCATGAAGCAATAGGTGGGAGCGTAGACATCATCGCCGTCGTAAGCCTTGTTGGGGAAGTCATTCTCCTCATAGTTGAAGATGGACTTGCTGACGAACGCACTAGCGAGGGCTAGGCTCGCCACACCAGATTCTGACTCCTCAGATGCCTCCTCTTCCTCATGTTCCTCAGATTCAGCTTCAGAGTCCATTTCCTTGCCAATGAATGCCCGAGCCTTCTTAGAGCCGCTCTTCTTGTGAGATGAAGACTTCGAGGATTTTGATGATGAAGACTTTGAAGATTTCTTCTTCTTCTTTGAGTCATCAGAACTGTAGTCCTTGTATTTCTTCTTCTTTGATTCCTTTTCCCACTGAGGACAATCTTGAATGTAGTGACCAGGTTTCTTGCATTTGTGGCATAGACTTTTCTTGTAGTCACGGGATGAGGAATCATCACTTCTTGAGGATTTTCCTAAGCGACCACATCTTGAGAACTTCTGGAATTTCCTCACGAGCATTGCTAGCTCCTGGCTCGGTTCTTCAAGATCACCAAGGCTGCTAACAGAATCCTCACCTTCAGATACTGCCTTGGACTTCAGAGTGTGTGATCTTTCATAGCTCGGACCATAGAGATCTCTCTTCTCAGCAAGCTGGAACTCATGAGTGTTTAGCCTCTCGAGGATATCACCGGGATCAAGTGACTTGTAGTCTCCACGTTCTTGTATCATCAGTGCCAGAGTGTCAAATGAGGAATCAACCGATCTCAGCAATTTCTTCACCACCTCATGATCGGTGATGTCAGTGGCACCAAGTGCTTGAAGCTCATTTGAGATGTCAGTGAGGCAATCAAAAGTGGTTGAAGAGATTGCGAAGAACGTCAACTCGAGAGTCACACTTTGTTGAGACTCCTTCATTGACCTTGGACAGCCTATCCCAGATGAGCTTAGCTGTCTCCAAAGCACTCACTCTGCCATATTGCCCTTTGCTCAGATGGCCACATATGATGTTCTTCGCTTGGGAATCGAGTTGCTTGAATCTCTTCACATCAGCAGCGTTCAGGGAAGGTGAGACAGTGGGAACACCATTCTCCACAACGTACCAGAGATTGTTGTCTATTGCCTCAAGATGCATACGCATCTTATTCTTCCAGTAGGGGTAGTCCATCCCATCGAAGGTAGGACACCCAGCAGAGACTTTGATCATACCTGCAGTCGACATAACTAAAACTCCAGGCGGTTAAACCAAAATCACACAGAATAAAGGAGTAACTTGCTCTGATACCAATTGAAAGTGCGTTAAGTCGACTAGAGGGGGGTGAATAGGCAATTTTTTTGAATTCTTCACTGAGAAATTTCAGGGTGAGGAAATTCCTAAGCAAAGAACTACTTGGCAACGGAATAAGTACTCAAATGCAAGCATAACAGAACATAAGCACATTCATCATGATGAAATGAAACAAGCATAGAGTACGGGAAGCGTAAACACAGGATAAGAAGGAAGAAGACAAACAGACTGAAGAAATTGAACTAAGGAAATTGAGAAAGTCTTCAGTCAAAGTCTTCAAACAGATATGAACAAGCACACAACACAGTAATGAGGCAATGGAAGGGTTGAGGAAATAGAACCAGTAGTCTTGGTGAAGACAGTGATTTGGTAGACCTGTGTACACTCACAAACGCATTAGTCCCTTAACCTATAAGTCTTCAATACAGCAAAATCACTAAGGGGCACTAGATGTGAAAGTGCGTTAAGTCGACTAGAGGGGGGTGAATCGGCGATTTTTATGAAATTCTTCACTGAGGAATTTCAGGGTGAGGAAATTCCTAAGCGAAGAACTACATAGCAGCGGAATAAGTACTCAGATGCAAACATAACAGAGAATAAGCACAGTCATCATGATGAAATGAAACGAGCACAGAGTAGAGGAAGCGTAAACACAGGATAAGCAAGATGAAGACAAACAGACTGAAGAAATTGAACTGAGGAAATTGAGAAAGTCTTCAGTCAAAGTCTTCAAACAGATATGAACAAGCACACAACACAGTAATGAGGCAATGGAAGGGTTGAGGAAATAGAACCAGTAGTCTTGGTGAAGACAGTGATTTGGTAGACCAGTTCCAACTGCTGTGACAGTTGTACGTCTGGTTGGAGCGGCTAGGTATTTAAACCTGAGGACACACAGTACCGGACACACAGTCCTCACCGTATTCTCCTTGAGCTAAGGTCACACAGACCTCGCCCAAGCACTCATGGTAAGTCTTCAGGTGACTTCCAAACCTTCACAACCTCGGTCACTCGGCGATCCACAATTTCCTCTTGGATGTTCTAGACCATGACGCCTAACCGTATGGAAGATGCACAGTCTTCAAAGGTAACAAGTGTCAGATCCACACATGAACTATTTCTTCAGTGATGCTCGATCACTTTGGGTTTCTAGGTGTTTGGGTTTGGGTTTTCCTCACTTGATGATTTTCGCTCAAAGTCCTCGGAGGATGGGATGCTCTCAAATGACAAGTGTCAGTTTCTCTCGGAGCAGCTAAGCCGCTAGTGGTTGTAGGGGGCGGCTATTTATAGCCTAGGGAGTAGCCCAACATGATAAGACATAAATGCCCTTCAATGATATGACTGTTAGGTGGGTAAGATATTTTGGGACAGCTGGCGCATAGCACATCAACGGTCGGAAATTTGAGTATCAAATTCCTGAGGGCTATATATCATGTTCCTCACTTGTAGGCAATCCGCACTGGCGGATTCCTAACTCCTCAGTCAGAACAAATTCCTCAGAGACCAGACGATCTTCGTCTCTATCACTGAAGAAATTGACTGAACTGTATGAGATTTCCAATGACTTCACTCGAAAGGATTGGGTAGGTGTAGGATTTTGAGATGAGCATCACTTGGAAACTTTTCCTTAGTTTTTCCTCGACCCCCTTTAACAGTACGGTGTTTCCTATGACTCAAGAAAGAGAAAAAGAAACTATGGAAATAAAAGTCTTCACGCTTCATATTCCTCGCATGAAATCCAAGTCTTCACGGTCACACCAATTTCTTCACTTTCAAAGTCTTCAGAAAGTCTTTAGAAATCCAAAGTCTTCAGTTGAAGACATTCATTTTTAGGGGTCGACTTTCTCTGTAAATATCAAACTCCTCATAGATTCATAGACCTGTGTACACTCACAAACGCATTAGTCCCTTAACCTATAAGTCTTCAATACACCAAAATCACTAAGGGGCACTAGATGCACTTATAATCTCCCCCTTTTTGGTGATTGATGACAATATAGGTTATGTTTTCAACGGGGATAAACATATGAAGTGTAAATACTGATATTGAGGAATTTGATGGCAAGATATAGAAGAACTCCTCCTGAAGATGTGCATAGTGAGGAATTTTGCTTTTGAAGCAATGCACATTTTTAAGAGTAGAATCATGGAGATCTCCCCCTATATCTTGTAATCCATACACGCATTCAACATTTGATATGAAGAATTTGAAATGCATGATGAAATATGGTTGTCGTGGAATTGTCACGGCAGATGTCCTAGTGTGAGGACTTAGTCGTGAGGCCAACGCATCTATGCGGTAGCTTGAGAGGGGTTGATCGGAATCGAGAGACGCAACACAAGACAAGGATTTAGAAAGCTTCGGGCCCCGGGTAACATCATCCGGTAACAACCCTACATGTTGTTTGAGGCTAGGTCTCATTATGATCACGGGAGAGTCGCCGGGAACCGGCTCTCGGTGTCTAGCCCTAGAGATTGTTTCTTGTCCCTCTTGGGGTGCCCTACCCCTCCTTATATAAGCTGAAGGGGCGGGTTACATGTGGAGTCCTATTAGGATTAGGACTAGTCTATTACAAGTGGAATCCTAGTCTGCCCCCTTAAGGGAAAACTCCTTATGCCTTCCCTCGTAAACCGGCCCACCATAACATGAGCCGGCCTTCTGGGCCTTGGGCCTAGTCTTCTACCTGACCCGCCGTTAGGGCCATCCTTGAGTCGCCCACCTCGTGAGTCGCCACCACGATGGGTTACCAATGAAAACGCCAAGCCCGGCCGGGTCATACTTCCGGCCGGGTCATACCGCGGGGTATATCCCCGACATTAGCCCCCAGTTTAATTTGGATTTATCCATGTTAAACTTATCCTGTAAAATAAATACAAGAACAAACTTGATAGGTTGTGCTCCGGGTTAAATATTTTCCTGAACCGGCACCTGATCATCTTTAAGTCCTTGTCATTTCCTCCTGGATGCATACTCAAGATCTTATAGCAAATCTCCTTTAACAGATATGTCCAAACCTTGCCAATGCAAAAAATCCAGGCACTTCTTCTAAAAATTCCGGGTCAATAGGCCAACTTCATAACCAATTTGCTGATATTGGCTCTTGTAGAGAAATATTATAAGAAATAATCCATTTGAGTCGGCCTTCAATGTTCTGACTTGACAAAAATATTGGTCTTCAAATATTCAACTGATATTCAACCGGCTTAAAGATGTAGATCTTGCCGATTTATGACTGCCAAAATTGTCGGGTTATAAACAAATGATGCCGGGTCATGTAGCTGATGCCGGGTTAATCTTAAGATGACGCCGGGTCATGTAGCTGATGCCGGGTTAATCTTAAGATGACGCCGGGTCATAAACTTTGTAGATTTCTCCGATAGTAATATAATACCAGATTTGCTCAAAATTGAGAACTTGAAGTTATTCCTCTCTTATATGCATATCATCTGTAGCCCCCAAGTGCCGGGTTGTCATGCTTGCAGCAACCTGGGACTTGTAATTGCCTTATGCTTATGAAAACTTCAACCAGTGTAGCCCCCAAGGGTCGGGTCATTATACAATAATGAGCAGGGACTTTGTAGATATAACCATGTAAACTTGAACAGCAACGTGTAGCCCCCAAGGGCCGGCTTAGTAAGATAATACTGAGCTGGGACTTTGTATATAATTTATTGATAATAACATCATATAATACAATCTCCACCATGGGGCTTGAACCCACGTCCACAAGGTTAAGAGCTTTGTACTCTACCAACTGAATAGTGGACAGTTCAATATAATGGATTAATGCTTGTATACCTTGAACTTTTGACAGGACCAATTGGTAGCCCCCAAGGGCCGTCTCATTACAATGGGATGAGTCGGGTCTTCAATAAGTTGGTCAAAAAATGACTTTACATTAGCCCCCAAGTGCCATGGTGCATGCTGGCAGTGACATGGGACTTGCATATTTGATGTGATCTCAATTTGAATAATGTAGCCCCCAAGTGCCGGGTCGTAAGCCTGCAGCGACTCGGGACTATTCCTTCCATTGTAGAATAAATCATATACATTGATAAAATAATAGCCATTGCGCCACAGCGACTTTGAATACCTCATTTGTTGATAATTAACTCCGGAGTTTAAATACCCGGCGGCTCTTGGACGATGGCGATTTAATACACCTCCATTGTAAGCCGGAATTTTTAGAACCCGGCGGCTTATAGCCTTGGAGAAAATCCAGAACGGATAATCATTTTGAAGCATCAATTTTAATGATGAGCTTGAACTTAAGCATTTATATAAGTCACAGTTCTGCAAATCCTGCACAGAGTTTAAACAACATACGCCCTGGCGACTTAATATCAAAAGCCAGGGCAGGTAACCACCCAAATGTAGTCTTATCCTGCACACAAGTAGATCACAAGATCCCTTGGCGGTTTACCGTACGGCGGGTCATAATATCTCACAAATAACCACTGTGATATTGAATTTGTACTGCCGGTTTACATGACCTGTGCAGTAAGGGCGATAACCCAATCCTTTAGAAGCCAATACTTCCACATAGATGATGATTGTCATAAGCTGGCGATTTATCATCGAAAATCAAGCCGGGTTAAATAGAAACCACTCATATACACTTTAGATATGATCAAAAGAACTTCAAATAAAATCCAAAAAATTGTTTGCAAAAAGAGACTTAAAATTTTTTGAGGCTTCTGATTCGAATACGACCAGAAAACCGTCCCAAAGGGGTTAAGCTAAGATTCGAATACGATCATATAGCCCCCAGTGGCTTTGGCGTTGCCGATCAAGAGGGTACCGACAGCTATGTTCTCTTTGGTTCGAACACAACCTATGTTTGAACAGGAAGCCCCCAAATGACCTTGAGAGTTGTTGAACGACGCTGATTCGAATACGATCCACGTCGGTTCCCAAAAGGGGTTGAGCTATGATTCGAATACGATCAAGAAGCCCCCTAGCGAGCTCGGCAGTGTGCCGATCAAGAGGGTACCGACAGCTATGTTCTCTTTGGTTCGAATACGACCTATGTTTGAACAGGAAGCCCCCTAGTGATCATGAGAATATTTAACGACTCTGATTCGAATACGATCAGGGTCACACCCAAAGGGTTAAGCTAAATTCGAATACGATCAGCTCCCAATGGTCATTAAAGCAGGGTACCTATATTTGAGTTGTGCTTTGTAACAGACTCTCTTTGGTCCCTTTAATTTTTCCTGAGAACTCGAACTTTGCGAGAGATAACCTCTTTTTGAACCGGAAATTTGTAAACCGGATATTGAGAGCTTCAAAGCTTTATAAGATACAAATTTACCTTGAACCGGATTTGAGAGCTTCAAAACTTTGCGGGAGAGAGATATCTCTTGAACCGGATTTTAAACCGGAATCTTTATTTTGAACCGGCAATTTTCTGACGGCCTTTAAATTTTCATCAATATGGTAGTAGCCTCCGGAACCGGGTTATCATTCCCTCCAACGACCCGGAGGTCCCGAGTCATGTCATTGTAGCCCCCGAGTCTCAAGATGACTCGAGGAGTTGGCTTGAGATTCTCCATATTTAACCGTGATATAAACCGGCATAACTTGTATATCATTGGTGTTGATAGCACGATGTGTATCCACAGAAGGTTGAGGTGACTGCGGCGGGTTATAAATGATCCCGTATGAGCCGTGTTAGCAACTCGGCCAATGGTTCCTTCCAACTGGCTGTTTGAAGTTTAACCAAACTGTAGTGACGGCGACTTGTGCGCATGTCCATTGAGCCATCCGGTGCAGACGGCGGTTGATAGTATATGATAATTTGCCTCCATTTTGTTGAAAGAAAACCGGGCTACCCAAGCTGTGACTTGCTCATACTCAATAAACAGCTCATGCAGACGGGTGCGGCCCGGTGTGTTGATGTAGACCAGGCCGCGAGAGACGGGCGACAAAGACGACCGCGGCTTCAGAGGCGGCACAGACAGATGAGTCGGCCGCAGTATTGTAAACCGGCGTGGACGGGCAAATTAGCCACGTCATATTGATGTAAACCGGTCTACAGAATGGCGGTTTGCACATATATTCATCGAGCTTGATGGCATGATAAGATACTAGCGCATTTATAATGGTGGCGCGAGTTTATACATCCATGACACAGCCATAGCTTTTGCAGTGAACAATTGTCCTGCATAACAATATTGCAGACCAAGGCAAAGGTAAACTGTTCTTTGACAAAAATAATATGTGCTAAAAATATATTTTAGATGGATATCACGTGATGTGCTTAGGCCGAAAATAATCCGCCATGAAGTTGATGATCACTAGGTGAAACTGAAATCAATCACGGCCGAGCCGGCCGCGGGAGCAGACATATGAGCCGGCCGCGGTGTTGTAAGCCGGTGTGGACGAGCAAGTTGTCCTCTTTGTTGTAAGCCGGCGCGGACGCGTGAACTGGTAGCTAGAGCGGACGGGCGAGTCGTCCGCGGCGTTGTAAGCCAGCGTGGTCACGAGAGACGGCCACGGCGTTGTAAGCCGGCGCGGTCGCGAGAGACGGCCACGGTGTTGTAAGCCGGTGCGGGAGTCCGTTGAGTAACGACAACCACCTGTGCCAAAAGATGTTGGCATGCCTCCATCTCCGCGGTATAATATTACTTTGTAATAAATAATTCTCCTGCATGTAAAATACAGCAGGGCAAAGTAGTTTTGCTCGGATGAATCAATACGTGCTTAAAAATAAATAGGGTAAATAGCACCTGATTTTTGTCCAGACGACAGATGATTCTTTGCGCGGATCAAAATTTCACTCATGGTGCCGGTTGATCTTTATCCACTTCCTTTAAACCCCCCTGGGCAGTCAACACACCCATGAAACGGATCCAGATAGAGCCAACACGGCCTGCCAGCAGTCAGGCGCAGGCAAAGCTAGCTGTAGCATGGTTGATGGATTGGGGGTGGATCAAGGCGGCCGCGAAACAGAGCGTATCACAGTGCGGCAGAACCGGCTGGGCAGCTCGACTTGAGCAGAGGCGGCTCCAAGCAGATGAACCTGCGGGGAAGTTTGACGCGCAGACATTGAAGCATGGTGGCAGATCAGTGCACATGTGAGGCGAGTGACCCGGCTCGCGGTACGGCGGTAAAAACACCCGGCCGGTTCATCGGTGGAGAAAGCTTGTAGGTGGAGCAGTACAGAGGCATAGGGTTGGTGGCCCTCAAGTGAGGCAAGGCCGCGCGGCCGAAGCGGCCCATCGGCAGAAGCATGCGAATCGGCGGTTGAGGCGACTCGCGCATTCCGTTGCTGGGTCGGTTGTTCTGCAAAAATCCATGTCCGTCTCGTCTTCCGGGTCATGGCATGTTCCTCCTCTCTCTTTTTTTATGTGAACTAGCACATTAGTAAACTCACGTGAGGGATCTTTGGCGCATATGTCTTTGTCCTTCCCATGTAGGAGTAAGCAGTAATATTAGTTTTTGATTCTTGCGTAAACATTGTGTTGGAAATATGCCCTAGAGGCAATAATAAATGGTTATTATTATATTTCTTTGTTCATGGTAATTGTCTATTATTCATGCTATAATTGTATTGTCCGGAAATCGTAATACATGTGTGAATACATAGACCACAACCTGTCCCTAGTAAGCCTCTAGTTGACTAGCTCGTTGATCAACAGATAGTCATGGTTTCCTGACTATGGACATTGGATGTCATTGATAACGGGATCACATCATTAGGAGAATGATGTGATGGACAAGACCCAATCCTAAGCATAGCATAAAAGATCGTGTAGTTTCGTTTGCTAGAGCTTTTCCAATGTCAAGTATCTTTTCCTTAGACCATGAGATCGTGCAACTCCCAGATACCGTAGGAGTGATTTGGGTGTGCCAAACGTCACAACGTAACTGGGTGACTATAAAGGTGCATTACGGGTATCTCCGAAAGTGTCTGTTGGGTTGGCACGGATCGAGACTGGGATTTGTCACTCCGTGTGACGGAGAGGTATCTCTGGGCCCACTCGGTAATGCATCATCATAATGAGCTCAATGTGACTAAGGCGTTGGTCACGGGATCATGCATTGCGGTACGAGTAAAGAGACTTGCCGGTAACGAGATTGAACAAGGTATTGGGATACCGACGATCGAATCTCGGGCAAGTAACATACCGATTGACAAAGGGAATTGCATACGGATTGATTGAATCCTCGACACCGTGGTTCATCCGATGAGATCATCGTGGAGCATGTGGGAGCCAACATGGGTATCCAGATCCCACTGTTGGTTATTGACCGGAGAGGCGTCTCGGTCATGTCTGCATGTCTCCCGAACCCGTAGGGTCTACACACTTAAGGTCCGGTGACGCTAGGGTTGTAGAGATATATGTATGCGGAAACCCGAAACTTGTTCGGAGTCCCGGATGAGATCCCGGACGTCACGAGAGGTTCCGGAATGGTCCGGAGGTGAAGAATTATATATAGGAAGTCAAGTTTCGGCCACCAGGAAAGTTTTGGGGGTTACCGGTATTGTACCGGGACCACCGGAAGGGTCCCGGGGGTCCATCGGGTGGGGCCACCTATCCCGGAGGGCCACGTGGGCTGAAAGTGGAAGGGAACCAGCCCATAGTGGGCTGGGGTGCCCCCCTGGGCCTCCCCCCATGTGCCTAGGGTTGGGAACCCTAAGGGGGGGAGCTTTCCCCTTGCCTTGGGGGGCAAGGCACCCCCTTTTCCCCACTTGGCCGCCGCCCCCCTTGGAGATCTGATCTCCCAAGGGCTGGCGCCCCCCCAGGGGTCCTATAAATAGTGGGGGGAGGGAGGGCAGCAATCTACAGCCTTGGGCGCCTCCCTCCTCCCCTGCAACACCTCTCTCTCTCTCGCAGAAGCTCGGCGAAGCCCTGCCGGAGACCCGCTACATCCACCACCACGCCGTCGTGCTGTTGGATCTCCATCAACCTCTCCTTCCCCCTTGCTGGATCAAGAAGGAGGAGACGTCGCTGCACCGTACGTGTGTTGAACGCGGAGGTGCCGTCCGTTCGGCACTCGGTCATCGGTGATTTAGATCACGGCGAGTACGACTCCGTCATCCACGTTCATTGGAACGCTTCCGCTCGCGATCTACAAGGGTATGTAGATGCACTCTTTTCCCCTCGTTGCTAGTAGACTCCATAGATGCATCTTGGTGAGCGTAGGAAAATTTTAAAATTATGCTACGAATCCCAACAGTGGCATCATGAGCCAGGTCTATGCGTAGTTACTATGCACGAGTAGAACACAAAGCAGTTGTGGGCGTTGAGTTTGCCAATTCTTCTTGCCGCTACTAGTCTTTTCTTGTTTCGGCGGCATTGTAGGATGAAGCGGCCCGGACCGACCTTACACGTACACTTACGTGAGACAGGTTCCACCAATTGACATGCACAAGTTGCATAAGGTGGCTAGCGGGTGTCTGTCTCTCCTACTTTAGTCGAAACGGATTCGATGAAAAGGGTCCTTATGAAGGGTAAATAGAAATTGGCAAATCACGTTGTGGTCATACGTAGGTAAGAAACGTTCTTGCTAGAAACCTACAAACCACGTAAAAACTTGCAACAACAATTAGAGGACGTCTAACTTGTTTTTGCAGCAAGTGCTATGTGATGTGATATGGCCAGAAGATGTGATGAATGATATATGTGATGTATGAGATTGATCATATTCTTGTAATAGGAATCACGACTTGCATGTCGATGATTATGACAACCGGCAGGAGCCATAGGAGTTGTCTTTATTATTTTGCATGACCTTCGTGTCATTGAATAACGCCATGTAAATTACTTTACTTTGTTGCTAAACGCGTTAGCCATAGAAGTAGAAGTAATCGTTGGCGTGACAACTTCATGAAGACACAATGATGGAGATCATGGTGTCATGCCGGTGACGAAGATGATCATGGTGCCCCGAAGATGGAGATCAAAGGAGCATGATGATATTGGCCATATCATGTCACTATTTGATTGCATGTGATGTTTATCATGTTGTTGCATCTTATTTGCTTAGAACGACGGTAGTAGTAAGATGATCCCTTATAATAATTTCAAGAAAGTGTTCACCCTAACTGTGCACCGTTGCGAAGGTTCCTTGTTTCGAAGCACCACGTGATGATCGGGTGTGATAGATTCTAACGTTCGAATACAACGGGTGTTGACGAGCCTAGCATGTACAGACATGGCCTGGGAACACACGCAATACACTTAGGTTGACTTGACGAGCCTAGCATGTACAGACATGGCCTCGGAACACGGAGGACCAAAAGGTCGAGCATGAGTCGTATAGAAGATACGATCAACATGGAGATGTTCACCGATCTTGACTGGTCCGTCTCACGTGATGATCGGACACGGCCTAGTTAAACTCGGATCATGTTTCACTTAGATGACTAGAGGGATGTCTATCTGAGTGGGAGTTCATAATCAGATGAACTTCATTATCATGAACATAGTCAAATAGGTATTTGCAAATTATGTCATAGCTTGCGCTTTAGTTCTACTGGTTAAGATATGTTCCTAGAGAAAATTTAGTTGAAAGTTAGTAGTAGCAATTATGCGGACTGGGTCCGTAAACTGAGGATTGTCCTCATTGCTGCACAGAAGGCTTGTGTCCTTAATGCACCGCTCGGTGTGCTGAACCTCAGCGTCGTGTGTAGATGTTACGAAACATCTGACATACACGTTTTGATGACTACGTGATAGTTCAGTGCGGTTTAGAATTGTGGCACCAAAGACGTTTTTGAAACGTCGCAGAACATGTGAGATGTTCCGAAGACTGAAATTGGGATTTGAGACTAGTGCCCACGTCAAGAGGTATGAGACCTCTGACAAGTTTCTTAAGCCTGCAAACTAATGGAGAAAAGCTCAATCGTTGAGCGTGTGCTCAGATTGTCTGAGTGCCCCAATCGCTTGAATCGAGTGGGAGTTAATCTCCCAGATGAGATAGTGATAGTTCTCCATAGTCACTGCCACCAAGCTAGTAGAGCTTCGTGATGAACTATAACATATCAAGGATAATTATGATGATCCTTGAGCTATTCGCGATGTTTGACACCGCGAGAGTAGAAATCAAGAAGGAGCATCAATTGTTGATGGTTAGTAAAACCACTAGTTTAAGAAGGGCAAGGGCAAAAGGGATACTTTATGAAACAGCAAGTCGTTTGCTGCTCTAGTGAAGAATCCCAAGGTTGAACCCAAACCCGAGACTAAGTGCTTCTGTAATGAGAGGAACGGTCACTGAAGCAGTACTACCCTAGATACTTGGTAGATGAGAAGGCAGGCAAGGTCGACAGAAGTATATTGGATATACGTTATATGAATGTGTACTTTACTAGTACTCCTAGCAGCACCAGGGTATTAGATACTGGTTCGGTTGCTAAGTGTTAGTAACTCGAAATAAAAGCTGCGGAATAAATGGAGACTAGCTAACGGTGAGATGACAATATGTGTTGGAAGTGTTTCCAAGGTTGATGTGATCAAGCATCGCATGCTCCCTCTGCCATCGAGATTTGGTGTTTGCGTTGAACATGATTGGATTATGTTTACCGCAAAACGGTTATTCATTTAAGGAGAATAATGATTACTCTGTTTATTTGAATAATACCTTCAATGGTCTTGCACCTAAAATGAATCTCGATCGTAGTGATACACATGTTCATGCCAAAAGGTATAAGATAGTAATGATAGTACCACATACTTGTGGCACTGCCACTTGAGTCATATTGGTGTAGAACGCATGAAGAAGCTCCATGTAGGTGGATCTTTGGACTCACTCATTTTTGAAAATATTGAGACATGCGAACCATGTCTATTGGTATATATGCATGAAGAAACTCCATACAGATGGATTGTTTGGACTCACTTGATTATGAATCACTTGAGACATGCAAATCATTCCACATGGGCAAAATGACTGAAAGTCCTCGTTTTCAGTGAGATGGAACAAGAGAGCAACTTATTGGAAGTAATACATTTTGATGTACGCAGTCCAATGAGTGCTGAGGCATGCAGTGGATATCGTTATGTTCTTACTTCACAGATGATTTGAGTAGATGCTGATAAAACACTAGTCTGAATTATTGAAAGGTTCAAGTAATTTCAGAGTGAAGTTGAAGATCGTCGTGACAAGAGGATAAAATGTCTGTGATATGATCATAGAGATGAGTATCTGAGATACGAGTTTGGCACACAATTGAGACATTGTGGAAAGTGTTTCACAATTAATACCGCCTGGAACACCATAGTGTGATGGTGTGTCCGAATATCATAACTGCACCCTATTGGATATGGTGCATACCATGATGTTTCTTATCAAATTACCACTATCATTTATGGGTTGGGCATTAGAGACAACCGCATTCACTTTAAAAGGGGCACCACACAATTCCGTTGAGACGACACCGTTTATAGAAACCTAAGTTGTCGTTTCTTAAAAGTTTGGGGCTGCGATGCTTATGTGAAAAAGTTTCAGGCTGATAAGCTCGAACCCAAAGCGGATAAATGCATCTTCATAGAATACCCAAAAACAGTTGGGTATACCTCCTATTTCAGATCTGGAAGCAAAAGTAATTGCTTCTAGTAACGAGTCCTTTCTCGAGGAAAAGTTTCTCTCGAAAGAATTGAGTGGGAGGATGGTGGAGACTTTATAAGGTTATTGAACCGTCGCTTCAACTAGTATGTAGCAGGGCACAGGAAGTTGTTCCTGTGGCACCTACACCAATTGAAGTGGAAGCTTATGATAGTGATCATGAAACTTCGGATCAAGTCACTACCAAACCTCGTAGGACGACGAGGATGCGCACTACTTCAGAGTAATGCGTGATCCTGTCTTTGAAGTCATGTTGCTAGACAACAATGAACCTACGAGCTATGAAGAAGCGATGGTGGGCCCATATTCCGACGAATGGCTCGAGGTCATGAAATCCGAGATAGAATCCATGTATCAGAACAAAGCATGGACTTTGGTGAACTTGCCCGATGATCGGCAAGCCATTGAGATAAATGGATCTTTAAGAAGAAGACGGACATGGACGGTAATGTTACCGTCTATGAAGCTCGACTTGTGGCAAAGAGTATTTTCACAAGTTCAAGGAGTTGACTACGATGAGTTTTTCTCATCCGTAGCGATGCTTAGGTCCGTCGGAATCATGTTAGCATTAGCTACATTTATGAAATCTGGCAGATGGATGTCAAAACAAGTTTCCTTACCAGTTTTCGTAAGGAAAGGTTGTATGTGATACAATCAGAAAGGTTTTGTCGATCCTAAGGATGCTAAAAGGTATGCTAGCTCCAGCGATCCTTCCATGGATTAGAGCAAGCATCTCGGAGTCAGAATATACGCTTTGATGGAGTGATCAAAGTTTTTGGGTTTATACAAAGTTTGTTAGAAACTTGTATTTACAACAAAGTGAGTGGGAGCGCTACAACATTTCTGATAAGTATATGTGAATGACATATTGTTGATCCGAAATGATGTAAAATTTCTGGAAAGCATAAAGGGTTGTTTGAAAGGAGTTTTTCAAAGGAAGACCTGGATAAAGCTACTTACATATTGGGCATCAAGATCCATAGAGATAGATCAAGACGCCCGATGATACTTTCAAAAGACAGCACACCTTGACATGATTTTGAAAGAGTTCAAAATAGATCAGCAAAGAAGGAGTTCTTGGCTGTGTTACAAGGTGTGAGTATTGAGTGAGACTCAAGACCTGACCACAGTAGAAGATAGAGAAAGGACGAAGGTCGTCCCCTATGCTTTAGACGTAGGCTCTATAGTATGCTATGCTGTGTACCGCACATGTAGTGTGCCTTGCCATGAGTTGGTTAAGAGGGTACAATGGTGATCCGGGAAAGGATCTCATGACAGCGGTCGAACTTATCCTTAGTACCTAGTGGATTAAGGAATTTTCTCGATTATGGAGGTGGAAAGGAATTCGTCGTAAAGGGTTACGTCGATGCAAACTTTGACACTAATCCGGATGACTCTGAGTAGTAAACCGGATTCGTATAGTAGAGCAATTATTTGAAATGGCTCCAAATAGCGCGTGGTAGCATTCACAAAGATGACATAGATATTCGTAAAGCACACGGTTCTGAAAGGTTCAGACCCGTTGACTAATAACCTCTCTCACAAGCATAACATGACCAAACCAGAACACATTGAGTGATAATCACATAGTGATGTGAACTAGATTGTTGACTCTAGTAAACTCTTTAGATGTTGGTCACGTGGTGATGTGACCAGTGAGTGTTAATCACATGGTGATGTGAACTAGATTATTGACTCTAGTGCAAGTGGGAGACTGTTGGAAATATGCCCTAGAGGCAATAATAAATGGTTATTATTATATTTCTTTGTTCATGGTAATTGTCTATTATTCATGCTATAATTGTATTGTCCGGAAATCGTAATACATGTGTGAATACATAGACCACAACCTGTCCCTAGTAAGCCTCTAGTTGACTAGCTCGTTGATCAACAGATAGTCATGGTTTCCTGACTATGGACATTGGATGTCATTGATAACGGGATCACATCATTAGGAGAATGATGTGATGGACAAGACCCAATCCTAAGCATAGCATAAAAGATCGTGTAGTTTCGTTTGCTAGAGCTTTTCCAATGTCAAGTATCTTTTCCTTAGACCATGAGATCGTGCAACTCCCGGATACCGTAGGAGTGCTTTGGGTGTGCCAAACGTCACAACGTAACTGGGTGACTATAAAGGTGCATTACGGGTATCTCCGAAAGTGTCTGTTGGGTTGGCACGGATCGAGACTGGGATTTGTCACTCCGTGTGACGGAGAGGTATCTCTGGGCCCACTCGGTAATGCATCATCATAATGAGCTCAATGTGACTAAGGCGTTAGTCACGGGATCATGCATTGCGGTACGAGTAAAGAGACTTGCCGGTAACGAGATTGAACAAGGTATTGGGATACCGACGATCGAATCTCGGGCAAGTAACATACCGATTGACAAAGGGAATTGCATACGGATTGATTGAATCCTCGACACCGTGGTTCATCCGATGAGATCATCATGGAGCATGTGGGAGCCAACATGGGTATCCAGATCCCACTGTTGGTTATTGACCGGAGAGGCGTCTCGGTCATGTCTGCATGTCCCCCGAACCCGTAGGATCTACACACTTAAGGTCCGGTGACGCTAGGGTTGTAGAGATATATGTATGCGGAAACCCGAAAGTTGTTCGGAGTCCCGGATGAGATCTCGGACGTCACGAGAGGTTCCGGAATGGTCCGGAGGTAAAGAATTATATATAGGAAGTCAAGTTTCGGCCACCGGGAAAGTTTCGGGGGTTACCGGTATTGTACCGGGACCACCGGAAGGGTCCCGGGGGTCCACCGGGTGGGGCCACCTATCCTGGAGGGCTCCGTGGGCTGAAAGTGGAAGGGAACCAGCCCATAGTGGGCTGGGGCGCCCCCCTTGGGCCTCCCCCCATGTGCCTAGGGTTGGGAACCCTAAGGGGGGGAGCTTTCCCCTTGCCTTGGGGGGCA
The DNA here is from genome assembly GCF_018294505.1 of Triticum aestivum. Taxonomy (NCBI): domain Eukaryota; kingdom Viridiplantae; phylum Streptophyta; class Magnoliopsida; order Poales; family Poaceae; genus Triticum; species Triticum aestivum. Next base: position 28,634,160 of record NC_057799.1, read on the forward strand.
AGGCACCCCCTTTTCCCCACTTGGCCGCCGCCCCCCTTGGAGATCTGATCTCCCAAGGGCTGGCGCCCCCCCCAGGGGTCCTATAAATAGTGGGGGGGAGGGAGGGAAGCAATCTACAGCCTTGGGCGCCTCCCTCCTCCCCTGCAACACCTCTCTCTCTCTCGCAGAAGCTCGGCGAAGCCCTGCCGGAGACCCGCTACATCCACCACCACGCCGTCGTGCTGTTGGATCTCCATCAACCTCTCCTTCCCCCTTGCTGGATCAAAAAGGAGGAGACGTCGCTACACCGTACGTGTGTTGAACGCGGAGGTGCCGTCCGTTCGGCACTCGGTCATCGGTGATTTGGATCACGGCGAGTACGACTCCGTCATCCACGTTCATTGGAACGCTTCCGCTCACGATCTACAAGGGTATGTAGATGCACTCTTTTCCCCTCGTTGCTAGTAGACTCCATAGATGCATCTTGGTGAGCGTAGGAAAATTTTAGAATTATGCTACGAATCCCAACACATTGGTGCTTGGTCCTTCACGTGGGGGCGGGGCTGTAGCTTCAGAGATGTGACATCGCTACTGTTGCAAGATTCGCTGGATGGCTTTGAGCGCGTGCATACAGAGATGACTTGCGATTTAACAGCAGGGCGCAGCGGAAACTTTGTGTCCACCTCGATGGGCTGCCCGTACAAGAATCGATCTCCGTCGCTGCTTATGCGTTGAATCGGCAGCAAAGAACTTATCGGTCTCGGGAACACACGGCGCAGCTTACGGACTGTTACACAATCCTAGTTTCCTTTTAATGGCACGGGCCAAGTTAGAATCTGGACAAAATTGGTTTCTTGTCGTTGTCAATTTGGACGCTGGTCGTTGACGCCTTGTTGTTGTCCTTTGTTTTCTTTTTTCTTCCAAGTTCCAACGTTGGCTTTAGGGTCGAACCAATCTCGTATTTGTTGTGACTACCGCTGATCGGGACAGCTTGGTTTCGCCAGATTGCTCCTGTGTATCCGCCCTTGAACTGACAATATACCAAAGATTCGTCTGGCGGCGCACAAGCCGAAACCCTAGTTTCTCGTGAACTCGGAGTTTGCTGGCTCCAAAGTTAGATCACAAGACAACAAACTTGTCAGCTCTTCCTCATCCAACAAAATTGCGAGCTTCTCGAACCCTAGGAGAGATCCCTCCAAGAACTCATCACCACCGTGCGCGAGCCCCACGTGGGCGCCAACTGTCATGGAATTGTCACGGCAGATGTCCTAGTGTGAGGACTTAGTCGTGAGGCCAACGCATCTATGTGGTAGCTTGAGAGGGGTTGATCGGAATCGAGAGACGCAACACAAGACAAGGATTTAGACAGCTTCGGGCCCTGGGTAACATCATCCGGTAACAACCCTACATGCTGTTTGAGGCTAGGTCTCATTATGATCATGGGAGAGTCGTCGGGAACCGGCTCTCGGTGTCTAGCCCTAGAGATTGTTTCTTGTCCCTCTTGGGGTGCCCTGCCCCTCCTTATATAAGCTGAAGGGGCGGGTTACATGTGGAGTCCTATTAGGATTAGGACTAGTCTATTACAAGTGGAATCCTAGTCTGCCCCCTTAAGGGAAAACTCCTTATGCCTTTCCTCGTAAACCGGCCCACCATAACATGAGCCGGCCTTCTGGGCCTTGGGCCGAGTCTTCTACCTGACCCGCCGTTAGGGCCATCCTTGAGTCGCCCACCTCGTGAGTCGCGACCACGACGGGTTACTAATGAAAACGCCAAGCCCGGCTGGGTCATACCGCGGGGTATATCCCCGACAATGGTGACTGATGTAATTCAGCATGCATGCATTAACAAATATGAGGAAATAGCATGCAGAAGAACATAGCGAAAGTATCAAACCTCCATCAGGTTTAAGTTTACAACTCGATCCAATAAAGTCTTCATAAGAACGAGAGTTGTAACTTAGCAAAAAAACGCCCATATATAGAGACCCGCTTGAAGACTAACTCAAATTTCTCCCCCTTTGTCATCGAATGACCAAAAGGGACGAAAAATGAGGACTAACGCCCCTGAAGAATATCACGAAGTCGATGAAGGAGCGCCAGCGTTGTTGGGGTCGGTTGTTGAAGTAGGGCCTGCCGCAGTGTCGTCGAAATCTTCATGCTTATCAGTCTCACGGGATGAAGAATATGAGCTGGCTACCAAGGAAGGAACTTTGACTTTCTTGTATTTCTTCGACGGTGGCTGAGACCAGTCAAAGTCCTGCTTGAAGCCCATCTGCTTGAGATCTTCTTCACCATAAAGATGAGACAGAACAGCCCAGGTGCGATTGAATACTTCATGGAGGTAGTAGTGGTTCTTCTTCACTGCATTGTGTGTAGCAGTCATGTTGCGAAGAATCGAACCAAACTGACGCTTGACCCATTTGTGGTTGCGATCGACCTTCTGATGAAGACTGAGGAGAAGCTCACGATCAGTCATCACCCTTGGAGCTGTGGCTTGAGGATTTTGCTTTGTGACATTGGCGGCAGAGTCATCATTGGTGGAGTAAGATGCAGCTTTGCAGAACTGACCATCCAATGGACGAATGCCTTCATCAATAACAGCAGTGGCCTTGCCCTTTTCATCAGCTAAGGAAAATGTCCGCTTGAGGACTTCAATGGGGGGCAAGTAGCTGCCATGGTTGAGTGTGTCAGTGAAAGTGCGTTATATCGACTAGAGGGGATGAATAGGTGATTTTTATGAATTCTTCACTGAGGAATTTGCAGGTGAGGAAATTCCTTAGCGAAGAACTACTTGCAGCGGAATAAGTACTCAAAAGTAAACATAGCAGAACACAAGCATGGTCATCATGATGAAATGAAGACAAGCACAGAGTACAGAAGGCGTAAACACAGGATAACACATGATGAAGACAAACAGACTGGAGAAATTGAACTGAGGAAATTGAGAAAGTCTTCAGTCAAAGTCTTCAAACACAGATATGAACAAGCGTACAACACAGTTATGAGGAAATGAAAGAGTTGAGGAAATAGAACCAGTAAGCTTGGTGAAGACAATGATTTGGTAGACCAGTTCCAACTGCTGTCTCAGTTGTACATCTGGTTGGAGCGGCTAGGTATTTAAACCTGAGGACACACAGTCCTCACCGTATTCTCCTTGAGGTAAGGTCACACAGACCTCGCCCAATCACTCGTGGTAAGTCTTCAGGTGACTTCCGAACCTTCACAAACTCGGTCACTCGGCGATCCACAATTCCTCTTGGATGCTCTAGACCATGACGCCTAACCGTCTGGAAGAAGCACAGTCTTCAAAGGTAACAAGCATCGGATCCACGCAGGATCAATCTCTTCAGTGATGCTCAATCACTTTGGGTTTGTAGGTGTTTGGGTTTGGGTTTTCCGCACTCGATGATTTCCGCTCAAAGTCCTCGGAGGATGGGATGCTCCCAAATGACAAGTGTCAGTTTCTCTCGGAGCAGCCAACCAGCTAGTGGTTGAAGGGGGCGACTAGTTATAGCCTAGGGAGCAGCCCGACATGATAAGACATAAATGCCCTTCAATAATATGACCGTTAGGTGGGTAGATATTTTGGGACAGCTGGCGCGTAGCACAACAACGGTCGGAAATTTGAGTATCAAATTCCTCAGGGCTATCATGTTCCTCACTGTATAGGCAATTGTAACACCCCCAGTGTCATGCTACAGTAACCCTCTGTGATTAAGCTAATCATTTTTCCAAACGATGCTTAATCACCTTTGTTCAATAGCCCATTTGAAATTCCAGCCAATTCAAATTCAAGTGAAGTTTGAAGTTGCTCAAAAGTTGCTTGAAAAATGTTCATCGTTTGTCAAAAATTCCATAACAATTATTTGTGAAGGAACACAACATCACTTTTGTGCAAAGATGAGCATTACCAATTATAACAGCACCAATTCAGCATTTTTAAATGCTATCCTATTTATGAAAAATACCAAATGAATTCTACTGGTCTCCAAAATAAATGTGGCACTGTCTAAGATCACCAGGGAATAAAAGGGTCACTTCCCATATTTTTCCTAAGTAAATAGCATGCCCAATATTTTCTTACCCATTTCTATTTATTAAAAAAAGGAAAAGGGCCAGAGCCCCTGGCCTCCCCTTGGGCCTCGGCCCACCTCGGCCAGCCGGCCCAGTGCCTCCTCCCCGCACTCGATCCCCTCCTCCCCTTCTGTTCGACCGACCGAGACCACGTCGCCGGCGAGGGGATAAGGGTAGCCCCGACACCTCGGGCTCCCTCCCCACTTGCCCACTTCCCCTGTCCTTCCTCTCTCTCACTCCCCACCAGATCCCCCCTCCACCAAGCGCCCCCTGTCTTCGCCCACCGGCGCCCACCGCGGCGACCGCTGCTCCCAACCCTCTTCAGCGCATCCCGGAGCTTCACGGCCGTCAGCATCGTCGTCCACGCCCACGAGCAGGAGCCGGAAGCCCCTCCATCGCCGAGCCGGCCTTCTTCTTCCTCCTCGGGCGCTGTCGACCTCGCCGACGAATCTGACTCCGGCAAGCCTTCCCCGAGCCCACTTGTGCACACCTGCAGGGCCCGGTGAGCAGCCGCTTCGACCCCCCCTCTCCTTTCTCCTCCCCGTGCACCGTAGTTAGCTTCCACGCGTGCTCGAGCTCCGGCCACCATCGTTAGACTTCGCAGCCGACGCTGCGGGCCGTTTCAACGGCCACCGTTGCTGCCGTTCGACACGGTGCGATTCCCACGTTCGAATGCACCAGATTCCGCGCCGACAGAGCCCCCACAGCCCACTTCTCCTTGCGCCACCGAACGCCACCGCCGCCTTGCTCGTCGTCGGCGATGCTCCGGCCGCCCCCGAGCCCTCCAATCAGCACCGTTTGATGCGCGGCTTGATGCTCGCTCAAACGAGCCTACGCACGGGTCAAGCGACCCCTTGTAGCCAATTTCCGGCCGTTCCCGAGCGCGCCGCCGTTGAATATGGTCGCCGGAGACAACTCCGGCGCCGTTTCCGGCATTGCTGACATGGTTGACCACGTGGATCCCCCCACAGCCGCTGCCATTGGGCCCTGGGTCCCGTTGACCTAGTCAGATGCAGACTGGGCAGCGCCCAATCATTGCCTGTGGGCCCCGCGTGGGCCCTGTTGACCAGTCAACTGGTCTGTTGACCGCTGATGCAGGGCTGACGCCAGGATGACGTCACAATTCATTTTCTGACGAATTTAGTAATTAAAACAAATTTCAGAATATTGCTAAACCTTTGAAAAATCGTAGGTAATAAACCGTAACTCCGATGAAAACGTTTTCTACATGAAAGTTGCTTAGAAAAATCCAACGAATCCGAATATGCGGTCCGTTCATCTGTCACATGCCCCTAGCATGCTGAAATTGGAACTTTCCCCCTCTTTTCCTTTGTCCGGAATCCACCTAACGTCGAGAATTCATCCTCGGATATTTATCCCCTCCGTCTGCAACATGTAGTACTATGTTAGGTCGACCCTAGTTATGCTTATCGTCATGTCATGCTTAGCGTTGCATCTGTGTGCTTATATTTATTGTTTCTTCCCCCTCTTCTCTCTGATAGACCCCGAAACCGATGCTGCCCCTGTGATCGACTACGTCGACGATGACCCCTCCTTGCCAAAGCAACCAGGCAAGCCCCCCTTGATCATCAGATATCGCCTATTCTACTCTATACTGCTTGCATTAGAAGAGTGTAGCATGTTACTGCTTTCGGTTAATCCTATTCTACTGCAGAGCCTATCATTGTTGCTACAGTTGTTACCCTTACCTGCTATCCTACTGCTTTGTATAGGATGCTAGTGTTCCATCAGTGGCCCTACACTCTTGTCCGTCTGCCATGCTATACTACTGGGCTGTGATCACTTCGGGAGGTGATCACGGGTATATACTATATACTTTATATACATGACTCATGTGGTGACTAAAGTCGGGTCAGCTCGTTGAGTATCCGCAAGTGATTCTGATGAGGGGGCTGAAAGGACAGGTGGCTCCATCCCAGTAGAGGTGGTCCTGGGTTCCTGACGGCCCCCGACTATTACTTTGTGGTGGAGCGACAAGGCAGGTTGAGACGACCTAGGAGAGAGGTGGACCTGGCCCTGGTCGGCGTCCATGGATACTTAAAATAACACGCTTAACGAGTTCTTGGTATTTGATCTGAGTTTGGCCATTTGGTCTATACGCACTAACCAGCTACGCGGGAACAATTATGGGCACTCGACGTCGTGGTATCAGCCGAAGCCTTCGTGACGTTAGTGACTGAGCGGCGCGCGCCGGATTGGACTGGAACGCCTGCTAGGCTAGGTCTGCTTCCGGCCGCCCTCGCAACGTGCAGGTGTGCAATGGGAGATGGGCCTAGACGCCTGCGCCATAGGATTTAGACCGGCGTGCTGACCTCTCTGTTGTGCCTAGGTGGGGCTGCGACGTGTTGATCTTCCGAGGCCGGGCATGACCCAGGAAAGTGTGTCCGGCCAAATGGGATCAAGCGTGTTGGGTTATGTGGTGCACCCCTGCAGGGAAGTTTATCTATTCGAATAGCCGTGTCCTTCGGTAAAAGGACGACCCGGAGTTGTACCTTGACCTTATGACAACTAGAACTGGATACTTAATAAAACACACCCTTCCAAGTGCCAGATATAACCCGGTGATCGCTCTCTAACAGGGCGACGAGGAGGGGATCGCCGGGTAGGATTATGCTATGCGATGCTACTTGGTGAACTTACCATCTATTCTCTTCTACATGCTGCAAGATGGAGGTGGCCTGAAGCGTAGTCTTCGACAGGATTAGCTATCCCCCTCTTATTCTGGCATTCTGCAGTTCAGTCCACCGATATGGCCCTTTACACATATACCCATGCATATGTAGTGTAGCACCTTGCTTGCGAGTACTTTGGATGAGTACTCACGGTTGCTTTTCTCCCTCTTTTCCCCCTTTCCCTTCTACCTGGTTGTCGCAACCAGATGCTGGAGTCCAGGAGCTAGAGATCCCGAGGATGATTCTACGTGGAGTTCGGCTTCGAGGAGTAGTTAGGAGGTCCCAGGCAGGAGGCCTTGCCTTTTCGATCGTTGCTACTTTTGTGCTAGCCTTCTTAAGGCAATCTTGTTTAACTTATGTCTGTACTCAGATATTATTGCTTCCGCTGACTCTTGTGTTTTTGAGCTTATGTATTCGAGCCTTCGAGGCCTCTGGCTTGTAATATAAAGCTTGTTTTATTTTAATTTGTGTCTAGAGTTGTGTTGTGATATCTTCCCGTGAGTCCTCGATCTTGATCGTACATATTTGCGTGTATGATTAGTGTACGGTCAAATCGGGGGCGTCACAAGTTGGTATCAGAGCCAACTGCCTGTAGGAATCCCCCTTTCCAACTCCTTGGCCGAAGTCGAGTCTAGTCATTGAAAAACTTTTACTAACATGGTTGTGTGGCTTACGGGCCCACGTCGCCATTGGGTGGTATTAGGATCTTTTACTCCTTGTCTATACTCTGGGACTCTGATCTCTCTTCTATTCGGGTTAAGTGAATTTTGCTAAATCTAACATTAGGATCTCGTTATCACTTTCACCCGGAGAGCCCCTTATTACTGATGATCGTCTGCTGCACGTGAAGACCCTGAAGATACTCTCCGCTGATAACCCGAGAACTTGTGTTCATCGCTTTTGCAATTCCCTTTCATCGATAAACTCCTATGGATAACCACGTATACTCGCCATTCATACAATGTTTCCCAGTTGATCTTGTTATTACAAGATACCCCGAAATTCTCTCTGTTGTTTCGAGAATCCTTTGAGCTTACTGCCTTGCTGTTCTTTGTCACCTGAATACCCCTACGGATAATTCTCGCACTTACCGAGTATCCGCTCATCCCCAGTTGATTCAAGTATTTCACAAAAGTGTTCAAAATACCATTCGATCTTCCGAAAATCCTCAGGAGCCTTTTTGCTCATGAAATTCTTGCTTACTTGCATTATGATTAATCTTAAGTCTCGTAATCTTATTGGCATCTCTTGTCATTATCATTTTGAGTCCATTGATTCGATTTGTTGCGAATGCTCGCAATCCTCAATCAGAGCCTAGAATTCATCCTTCCGGCTCAGACGTCATTTGAAACGTGAACTGGTTATTGACCAATCAAATTGCCGTCGATTGTACCCCTAAGTCTATTCAACTTATCCATTCTTAATCAGACCATTGGCTTTTGATCCCTTGATTTGGACATTATAATTCCTTTGCATTTGAGCTTTGAATTACTCAGTTGTTTTTATAGTCCGATGCCCTTTCGTTCCTTCTTCCTCTGATAGAGTACCGATACTCGCATCAGCTCCGTTGTAGACCAAAAGACCCCTTGTTGGGTTATTATCCGACAGTGTCCTTCATATTCAATAACCTTGTGATCATTTCCATGGATATATAATGCCTTTGGTAATTTGTATCCTCTGCTTGATAACCATACTCTACTTTTGAGCTGGTGATTTTACTCTTGAAGTTTGAGGTATATGTTTCTAAGATGCCCCGATGGATTGAACCTATACCTTCCCTAAAAACCGTATGAACCCGAAGGTTTTCACAAGCCATACCCTTCTGGTATTTTACCAGATAATTTTCTACCATACAACTTCATCGAATGCGAGAAGTGAATGAAAGGTTATGCATTGGAGAAGTGGGAGTCGACCTTGAACTTTGTGTTCATGCCCATGGACACGATGTAGATCTTATCATTAAAGCTTCTCTTAAATTAATTATTCCCTGGGTATAAGTTCATCTTATATCTGGGATCTGGCCTTTTTCAATCGTGGTTCTGACCATGTTCTCCTTTAAATACCATTTCTCGTGCAAGTTTAAGCACTTGTCCTCTGTAGAGCAATACCCCCGTCCAACCTCTACTTTGGTCTGTCGTCGAGTATTACCCCCTGGTATCTCGAGAATGCCAAGGAACTACTTAACTTCTTATGAGTTCTTCATCAACTAATATTCTTGCCGATTCCATTTTTCCAACGGGTTCTGAGTTGTTAGAACCCCTCAAGGACACCGATAAGTGAATCAATTCCGCACTCCGATTCAATAACTCTAAGTAATTTTTGTTGCTTACGAGTTTAATAATCCTTCAAGTCATTCCTAGCCTGCTCGGCTATGTCATTATCGTGCCGATTTTAACTGTGCTACCTGGACCTTCCCAGCGCACAAATTTCGACAGTGAGCTAATCTTGCGTCGATCTTCCTCGTCATATCACTTCTCCTTGAACAGCAAACTTGATTTCGAGTTTGTGTCCTACCCGTGGTTCCAATAACCTTTCGCTTTCATCATTCCTTTGACTTGATGTCATCGTCGATCAATTACATCTTCTTGAAAACCTCTCGACAAATTTGTCGTGATCATTGTCAACAATTTGACTTCTTCCAAGTTGTGTGTCGAAATTCAGGATGAGAAATACCATCCTTGCCCCTCGATGAATTGTGTTATCATCGACAACATTCTTGCCTCCCCCCAACACAAACTTGTTCATATTTTGTGTTGTATCTTGATTTCCCTGCTATCCAACTTATGTTATGTTCTACCGTGGAGTATTACCATCTTTGATGTCAAGAATGTCGTGAGCATTACTCCACCTCTTAAGAATTCTTGGTACAGTGATACTTCTCACCATCACCATTCTTTCTTGGTCCCCGTGTTGTTTCTAAACGAAATACCGACAAATGGTCTGTGATGTGTAAATTCTAAACTTCTAGCAACCCTATTGCTTTGAAGTTATTGGTCTATAGTTTCATTCTACGTCTATGGCTTAATGAATCATCATTCGAACATTGATCGTGCTACCTAGCCCATATTTCGGGTGCACATTTCAACCAATGTTTAACTGTGTATGTTTTCCTCGAGCATACATCATTAAGTCATTCGATCTAGCTAATGTTATCTCCTTGTTCACATAGTTGTGGAAATCCATCTTTTGGAAATCTCAATGGATTGTCGCTGAGTCAATCAGTCACCTCCTCACCTCTCCTTGATTTAATGATGAACCCTTGTTCGGAACTCGTTTCCATAGTTCATCTCCCAAGAATCTTCGATGTCGTTTCGACAATTTGTGTTGCACCTTTCTTCTCAGGCATCCTGAGTCTGAGTTATCCTGACACCAATCAGATCTGAATCTCGGTCAGATATGATGGTTGGAACATATTTCCAAGAGTTATAACATTGGTCTATTTATGACCCGGTAAGGTGATGTCATGCCTAACACACCTGGCCGGAGGACCTATTGTTATAAGTTTTCCTTTTTAGCAAGGTTAGCTATTCTTCCATGAGGAAATTGTAAGACTTACTCTATAAGTTGTTCCTGATGGATCCTTTGTGTATCCATAGCCTGATCTTACCTAATGACCATGTCAATGCTATCTCGAAGCATGTCTGTGGTACTCCGATCTTCAATAAAAACATTTGAAGCACAATGCTAAATTTTCGTTATCAATTATTCAAACACCGTTGTTTGGGTAATGTCATGAACTTCCTCTTCCCTAACCTAAATGGTTCTCTTCTAACCATTGTCCTTGGGAAGGATATACCCCTGAAATATGTGTTTAAACACATTTTCCTTTCCATTGTTCTGTTTAATCTGATAATCATATTTTCCTTTCCATTGGTCGGTTTAACATTTCTGGTGATCATTATGATCTAAGCAGTATTAATTCCCTGCTTGTGCAAACACCTCGGTGTACAACTCTGTCAGTAAGACCCTGTTACTATTGTTGGTGACATTCCGGTAACCACCGATGGACGAGAACTTTGCCTATTGGTCCACCTCGTTTCAACGAGCAGGAAAATGGTTCTCTTCGTCCCTCGCCCTTGGTACCAACATTGTTGCTAACATAACAGACAGACTATCCTCTGACATGCCTTGCTACCATGACCGTGCAATATGTCAGGTCCTTCCTACTTTTGAACCACATGGTGGGCCCATAACCCACAGTTCCACCAGGATCGAAACCTGACTCCTGTACATCCTTGATTCCGAAGTATCCTTTTTCACTTGCCTTCGTATGTAATTCATGAGCCACCTTCCTAGGGATCTATTCTAGTATCAGACGCAATAATTTTTGTTGTTGTTGTTGCTCTGAACCCCTTTCATCTTTTGATTAGGCATCAAATGATTGCCTGCCCGTTAAAACTTCTCATGGTACCTTCATACTTTGCTCTCGATGTTTTATTAAGTTTCAACTCGAGAGATACTTCCGCCTCATTCCCCGAATTTTTCACCAGATAATTAATCCTATAAGGGTCAGTTCTCCCGAGGTTACTCTTTACTTCCCCACTTAAATCTCAGGACGAGATTTCTTGGAGTGGAGGAGATTTGTAACACCCCCAGTGTCATGCTACAGTAACCCTCTGTGATTAAGCTAATCATTTTTCCAAACGATGCTTAATCACCTTTGTTCAATATCCCATTTGAAATTCCAGCCAATTCAAATTCAAGTGAAGTTTGAAGTTGCTCAAAAGTTGCTGGAAAAATGTTCATCGTTTGTCAATAATTCCATAACAATTATTTGTTAAGGAACACAACATCACTTTTGTGCAAAGATGAGCATTACCAATTATAACAGCACCAATTCAGCATTTTTAAATGCTATCCTATTTATGAAAAATACCAAATGAATTCTACTGGTCTCCAAAATAATTGTGGCACTGTCTAAGATCACCAGGGAATAAAAGGGTCACTTCCCATATTTTTCCTAAGTAAATAGCATGCCCAATATTTTCTTACACATCTCTGTTTATTAAAAAAAAGGAAAAGGGCCAGAGCCCCTGGCCTCCCCTTGGGCCTCGGCCCACCTCGGCCAGCCGGCCCAGTGCCTCCTCCCCGCACTCGATCCCCTCCTCCCCTTCTGTTCGACCGACCGAGACACTCCCGCTCGTTCCCGCCGGACCCGGCGCGGCGCCCCGCGCTGCCACGTCACCGGCGAGGGGATAAGGGTAGCCCCGACGCCTCGGGCTCCCTCCCCACTCGCCCACTTCGCCCTGTCCTTCCTCTCTCTCACTCCCCACCAGATCCCCCCTCCACCGAGCGCCCCCTGTCTCCGCCCACCGGCGCCCACCCCGGCGACCGCTGCTCCCAACCCTCTTCAGCGCATCCCGGAGCTTCACGACCGTCAGCATCGTCGTCCACGCCCACGAGCAGGAGCCGGAAGCCCCTCCATCGCCGAGCCGGCCTTCTTCTTCCTTCTCGGGCGCTGTCGACCTCGCCGACGAATCTGACTCCGGCAAGCCTTCCCCGAGCCCACTTGTGCACACCTGCAGGACCCGGTGAGCAGCCGCTTCGACCCCCCTCTCCCTTCTCCTCCCCGTGCACCGTAGTACGCGTGCTCGAGCTCCGGCCACCATCATTAGACTTCGCAGCCGACGCTGCGGGCCGTTTCAACGGCCACCGTTGCCGCCGTTCGACACGGTGCGATTCCCGCGTTCGAATGCACCAGATTCCGCGCCGAAAGAGCCCCCACAGCCCACTTCTCCTTGCGCCACCGAACGCTACCGCCGGCTTGCTCGTCGCTGGCGATGCTCCGGCCGCCCCTGAGCCCTCCAATCAGCACCGTTGGATGCGCGGCTCGATGCTCGCTCAAACGAGCCTACGCACGGGTCGAGCGACCCCTTGTAGCCAATTTTCGGCCGTTCCCGAGCGTGCCGCCATTGAATATGGTCGCCGGAGACAACTCCGGCGCCGTTTCCGGCGTTGCTGACGTGGCTGACCACGTGGACCCCCCCCCCCCACAGCCGCTGCCATTGGGCCCTGGGTCCTGTTAACCTAATCAGATGCTGACTGGGCAGCGCCCAGTCATTGCCTGTGGGCCCCGCGTGGGCCCTGTTGACCAGTCAACTGGTCTGTTGACCGCTGATGCAGGGCTGACGCCAGGATGACGTCATAATTCATTTTCTGACGAATTTAGTAATTAAAACAAATTTCAGAATATTGCTAAACCTTTAAAAAATCGTAGGTAATAAACTGTAACTTCGATGAAAATGTTTTCTACTTGAAAGCTGCTCAGAAAAATCCAACGAATCCGAATATGCGGTTCGTTCATCTGTCACATGCCCCTAGCATGCTAAACTTGGAACTTTCCCCCTCTTTTCCTTTGTCCGGAATCCACCTAACGTCGGGAATTCATCCTCGGATGTTTATCCCCTCTGTCTGCAACGTGTAGTACTACGTTAGGTCGACCCTAGTTCTGCTTATTGTCATGTCATGCTTAGCGTTGTATCCGTGTGCTTATATTTATTGTTTCTTCCCCCTCTTCTCTCCGATAGGCCCCGAGACCGATGCCGCCCCTGTGATCGACTACGTCGACGACGACCCCTCCTTGCCAGAGCAACCAGGAAAGCCCCCCCTTGATCACCAGATATCGCCTATTCTTCTCTATACTGCTTGCATTAGAAGAGTGTAGCATGTTACTGCTTTCGGTTAATCCTATTCTACTGCATAGCCTATCATTGTTGCTACAGTTGTTACCCTTACCTGCTATCCTACTGCTTTGTATAGGATGCTAGTGTTCCATCAGTGGCCCTACACTCTTGTCCGTCTGCCATGCTATACTACTGGGCTGTGATCACTTCGGGAGGTGATCACGGGTGGTGATTAAAGTCGGGTCAGCTCGTTGAGTATCCGCAAGTGATTCTGATGAGGGGGCTGAAAGGACAGGTGGCTCCATCCCAGTAGAGGTGGGCCTGGGTTCCTGACGGCCCCCGACTGTTACTTTGTGGTGGAGCGACAAGGCAGGTTGAGACGACCTAGGAGAGAGGTGGACCTGGCCCTGGTCGGCGTCCATGGATACTTAAAATAACACGCTTAACGAGTTCTTGGTATTTGATCTGAGTCTGGCCATTTGGTCTATACGCACTAACCAGCTACGCGGGAACAGTTATGGGCACTCGACGTCGTGGTATCAGCCGAAGCCTTCGTGACGTCAGCGACTGAGCGGCGCGCGCCGGATTGGACTGGAACGCCTGCTAGGCTAGGTCTGCTTCCGGCCGCCCTCGCAACATGCAGGTGTGCATTGGGCGATGGGCCCAGACCCCTGCGCCATAGGATTTAGACCGGCGTGCTAACCTCTCAGTTGTGCCTAGGTGGGGCTGCGACGTGTTGATCTTCCGAGGCCGGGCATGACCCAGGAAAGTGTGTCCGGCCAAATGGGATCAAGCGTGTTGGGTTATGTGGTGCACCCCTGCAGGGAAGTTTATCTATTCGAATAGTCGTGTCCCTCAGGAAAAGGACGACCCGGAGTTGTACCTTGACCTTATGACAACTAGAACTGGATACTTAATAAAACACACCCTTCCAAGTGCCAGATATAACCTGGTGATCGCTCTCTAACAGGGCGACGAGGAGGGGATCACCGGGTAGGATTATGCTATGCGATGCTACTTGGTGAACTTACCATCTATTCTCTTCTACATGCTGCAAGATGGAGGTGGCCTGAAGCGTAGTCTTCGACAAGATTAGCTATCCCCCTCTTATTCTGGCATTCTGCAGTTCAGTCCACTGATATGGCCCTTTACACATATACCCATGCATATGTAGTGTAGCACCTTGCTTATGAGTACTTTGGATGAGTACTCACGGTTGCTTTTCTCCCTCTTTTCCCCCTTTCCCTTCTATTGGTTGTCGCAACCAGATGCTGGAGTGCAGGAGCTAGAGATCCCGAGGATGATTCTACATGGAGTTCGGCTTCGAGGAGTAGTTAGGAGGTCCTAGGCAGGAGGCCATGCCTTTTCGATCGTTGCTACTTTTGTGCTAGCCTTCTTAAGGCAATCTTGTTTAACTTATGTCTGTACTCAGATATTATTGCTTCCACTGACTCTTGTGTTTTCGAGCTTATGTATTCGAGCCTTCGAGGCCCCTGGCTTGTAATATAAAGCTTGTTTTATTTTAATTTGTGTCTAGAGTTGTGTTGTGATATCTTCCCGTGAGTCCTCGATCTTGATCGTACACATTTGTGTGTATGATTAGTGTACGGTCAAATCGGGGGCGTCACAGCAATCCGCACTGGCGAATTCCTAACTCCTCAGTCAGAACAAATTCCTCAGAGACCAGAAGAACTTCGTCTCTATCACTGAAGAATATGACTGTACTGTATGAGATTTCCAATGGCTTCACTCGAAGGTATTGGTAGGTGTAGGATTTTGAGTTGAGCATCACATGGAAATTTTTCCTTAGTATTTCCTTGACCCCCTTTGACAGTACCGTGTTTCCTATGACTCAAGAAAGAGAAAATGAAACTACGAAAACAAAAGTCTTCACGCTTCATGTTCCTCAAATGAATACCAAGTCTTTAAGGTCACACCAATTTCTTCACTTTCAAAGTCTTCAGAAATCCAAAGTCTCCAGACGAAGAACTTCATTTTTAGGGGTCGACTTTCTCTGTAAATATCAAACTCCTCATAGACTTATAGTCCTGTGTACACTCATAAACACATTAGTCCCTTAACCTATAAGTCTTCAATACACCAAAATCACTAAGGGGCACTAGATGCACTTACAATCTCCCCCTTTTTGGTGATTGATGACAACATAGGTTAAGTTTTCAACGGGGATAAACATATGAAGTGTAAATACTGATATTAAGGAATTTGATTGCAAGATATAGAAGAACTCCCCCTGAAGATGTGCATAGTGAGGAATTTGCTTTTGAAGCAATGCACACTTGAAGAGTAAAATCATGGAGATCTCCCCCTATATCTTGTAATTCGTACACGCATTTGATATATAATATATGAAGAATTTGAAATGCATGATGAAATATGGTGACTGATGTAATTCAGCATGCGTGCATAAACATTAATGAGGAATAAGCATGCAGAAAACCACAGCAAAAGTATCAGGCCACCATGGAGTTTAAGTTTACAACTCAATCTAGCAAAGTCATCAGAAGAACGAGAGTTGTAATCTTAAGAAAAAAAACGCCCATATAAGTAGACCCGCTTGAAGACTAACTCAAATTTCTCCCCCTTTGTCATCGAATGACCAAAAGGATCGAAACTGAGGAATAACGCCCCTGAAGAATCTCAAGTTGATGAAGGAGCGCCAGCGTTGTTGGGGTCGATTGTTGATGTAGGGCCTGCCGCAGTGTCGTCCAAGTCTTCATGCTCGTCGGTGTCGCGCGATGAAGAATAGGAGCTGGCCACCAAGGACGGAACCTTGACCTTCTTGTATTTCTTCGGTGGAGGAGCAGACCAGTCAAAATCTTCCTTGAGACCCATTTTCTTCTGATCTTCTGCGCTATAAATGTGAGACAGAACAGCCCATGTACGGTTGAAGGTTTCATGGAGGTAGTAATGGTTTTTCTTCACTGCATTGTGGGTAGCAGTCATGTTGTGAAGAATTGAACCAAACTGATGCTTGACCCATTTGTGATTGCGATCAACCTTCTGGTGAAGACTGAGGAGAAGCTCATGATCAGTCATCACCCTAGGAGCTGTGCCTTGAGGATTTTGCTTGGGTGCGTTGGCGGCAGAGTCATGGGTGGCAGAGTCGTCATTGGTGGAGTAGGATGCAGCTTTGCGAAATTAGCCATCCAATGGACGAATGCCTTCATCAATAATAGCAGCGGCCTTGCCCTTGTCATCAGCTGAGGAAAACGTCCGTTTGAGGACTTCAATCGGGGGCAAGTAGCTGCAATGGTTCAATGTATCTGCTTTGTAGTTGAGTGAAGACCTTGTTCTGATGAATCTCATAATCCACGGAGCATAAGGCTTCAACTCAAATGGTGACATTGCGACATTGGCCAGAGTCCTCATGAAGAAATCATGGAAATTAACGGGAACGCCATGCATGATATTGAATAGCAGATTCTTCATGATGCCAATGACTTCTTCTTCATTCGAGTCATGGCCCTTGATAGGACTCAATGTCTTCGTCAGAATGCGATAGATAGTCCGAGGCACATATAGCAATTCCTTCACTAGGAATTTTGTTCTTGGGGCCTGACCTGGCTTTAATGGCTTCATCAGCACTTGCATATAGTGATATGTAAGCTCAGGCTCTTGGTACATGCAACGAGCAGCTTCAAGGGGAGGATTGAGAGGCAAAGCATGAAGCAATTCAGTAGCTGGTGCCTTGTAGTGAGTATTTTCAGTCATCCAGTCCAGCACCCATGAATTCACATCTTCAGAGTCTCCGGTGATGTGCAGAGTTGCATAGAATTGAAGAATGAGTTCTTCATTCCAATCATAGATGTCAGTGCAGAAATTTAACAGTCCAGCGTCGTGAAGAACACTGAGGTCTGGCACGAAGCACGGCAGAGATTCCATATCCACGTGAGGAATGTGCTCATGATCGAAGACTTTGTCTTTGTTGAACAGCACTAAGGAATAAAAATTTGCCTGGCTGGCAGTCCAGAAATGCCTCTTCCAAATGCGAGCAGAGTCATAGGGGTTGTAATCAGTGAAGAATACGTGCTCACCGAAGAAATCATCAGTTTTTGAATTTTTGCTTCCTTGAGAATGGATCATTTGGCTTGGGTTGAGGAGTGTCAGTCAGTTGCATCACAACCTCAGGAATCGCAATCTCAGGTTCTTCAGGCTGAGGAATTTCTGGTTCCTCTTCAGTGGCATTTTGTGTCTTCAAAGATTCAGCAGCGGCAGTTTCTTCAGCACTAGTGGCTGGAATGTCTTCATGAACAGATGTAGTGGGTTGATTTTCTTCAGAGCCCATTGGAACTGTTTGTGCTGGGGACTGAGGGATTTGTTTCAATGGCGTGAACAGAGGGGAGTTGGGATGTTGATTATCCCAAAAGTCATCATTCATCAATGGAGTAGTACTTCCAATGTCCACGTCAGAATTTTGTTCATCCAATTCCTCAACGCCGGCCTCTTCAGAAGTGAACTGAGGCATAGGGGAGGAGACAATTGGTGTTGAAGGGATTGCATCCACTTCAATTTCTTCATCCATCTGCTCTGAGGAAGCAACAGAGGGAATGTCTTCATCAGATCCGCTGGGGATCACATATTCTTCATCGAAAGGGACGATTTCCTTTGATGGCATGCTGGAAACTGGAACAGCATCAATTGGATTTGCAAATGAGCTTGTCAATTTCTTCATCTTCTTCGGAGCTGAAGAGTCTAATGAAGTTGATGCCTTCCTTTTCTTCACAGCTGCACGCTCTGCGGCCTTGGTCTTCTTCACATCTGATGCAGATGGAAGGATCGGAGTTGGAGTAGGCGCAGGAGGAGCAGAGGAATTTGGTTGAGTTTCTTCAGGCACAACTGATGCAGTTGCCCTGACTTCTTCATTTTCTTCAGGCGCACCACTAGTGGATGCCCTGGTAATTCCTTCAGTGGCTGGAATGCAGTCATCAGCCCTGGAACTCACATTTTCTTCAGCAGCCTGATTTTCATCAGCGGTGCTGGCGTGCTCTTCTGTTGGTTGAGCAGATGCTTCGGCTTGAGGAATTTCTGGTTGCGATGGAGCTGCAACCTTTGAAGTGAATTTCTCAGTCTGTCGGGGAAACGACACCTATGGGATCACAAGAATCCCTACTACGGTTGCCGGGGCGCAGGGTTGCGAGTAGAGCAGGATTAGTAACCAGCACAAGGATCGTTTACCCAGGTTCGGGCCGCGAGGATGCGTAAAACCCTAGTCCTGCTTTGGTGGGTGTATTTCAGAGAGTTCTTGAGCTCTCCAACTAGCTGTGGTGAGTGCGTGGTTCGAAAGAGCCGAATCCTTCTCCAGTATGCCACGGGCCTCCTTTTATAGTCGAAAGGGGCTGCCACAGTGACACACAGGAGGTGGAAAGGCGCACAGTGCCATGAGCTTATCGCTCGTATTACAGGACAAGACGCATTTAATGCGTAGCTTAGGTGTCCCCTTGCTTTATCGGGGACGGGGGCCAGGCCCGTCCCGTCCGTCGCCGCTCCTCCTCGCTTCGACACGCGCCCTGGCCAGTGAGGCATGTGGTGCCATGTAGGCAGGCAGTCAGCTGAGGTGGCGCGGTGGTGGAGCCTTCACGAAGATCTGCATGCCGCCACGCAGGCGCTTGACGAGTTGGCCCGGGAGCTGCATGTTGCCACGCAGGTGCCTGCTCAGCACGCAGGTGCCTGCTCAGCCGGTTGAGCTGGCAGCTGCATGTGAACGACAGTGGAAACTTGGTTGGTGGTGGCCCTGCTGGCGTCCTTGCTGAGGGCCTTGCCGGGTGGCCCGGCAAGGGTCTTGCCGTGGCGCGCTGTCGTCCCCGGCAAGGACCTTGCCGGGGGTCTGGTGGCCTTCCTCGGCAAGGATCTTGCCGAGGATCGTCGTCTTCTAATCCTCATCTGATCTTGAATATGTCTTCACAAAGATCTGCATGCCACCATAGAGGTGCCTCCCGAGCCCTGGCCCCATGTGGATGATGGTGTTGGGGACCGTGGGCTCAAGGGTGGCTTGCTCTGTTGGTGTGGGGCGAGCTGCCCCGGCAAGGGTCTCGTCGGGGCTGCTGAGCCCCCCGGCAAGGGCCTTGCTGGGGGAACCTGCTTCGTCCCTCTGCTCTTTGTGGTCTTGGCCTTGGCGTTGCTCTGGTTATCTTGGGCTTCGGTTTTACCTTGGTTCACCTCCCCTGTTCTGCTTGGAGTGACCGTGGGCGCGGCTCCGACTGCCCGTGCACAGGTAAAGGGGTACAAAAGTGCGCCCCTTCATTTGTACACCGACAGGAGCCCCCGGGCCTGGGCCACACATAAGCGCGACATGTTGTTGGGCCAGGCCCAAAAACAATGCGCGGGCAGGCGGGGCGGTTTTTACCGCGGTAAAACTTTTCACGCGCTGCACTTCCCACGACCCGCGCGCGGTGCGGCGTGGCATGGAGGGGTGTGCGTGACATGGGCGGCATGCGTGGGGCGGTTTTCGCACGCATGCGTCACATCGCAATAAATGGGCAGCGTGACCCGGACTTTCCCCATAAAAAGGGATAACCGTGGGTGCACTGTTCCGTTAACCCTTCACGCAACCCCAATCTCGGAAGCCTCCGCTCGTCTTCCTCCTCCTCCCTCAGCCTCGCCCTTGCTCGTCGTTGATGCGTTCCCGTCGTCCTTTGTCTTGCCCCCCTCCCCTAGTCACCATGGCGCCAAAATCCACCAAGGGCAAGGGAGTGGCCAAGGACGCCGGAGCGGCGGAGCCGCCGGAGAGTGTGCTGGCGGTGCAGCGGACGCAGTCCGCCTTCTTCCCCTCGACAGTTGATGTGTTCGAGCTTCGGGAATCCTTCAGGCCCCTGTGGGGGGTGAAGACGGGGGGGGGGGGGTAATTCGGGGCATCCAGCCACACGCGTCATCCCCGCTGACTGCGCCGAGGCTGCCCCAAATCGGTACCCCTTCTTTGTTGATTATTTTTCCTGCGGGCTTTGTCCTCCCTTCTCCGATTTCTTCAGCGACATCATGCACACTTTTGGCTTCCGCCTCCTGGATTTTACCCCGAATGCGGTGGCGTGCATGGCCCTTTTCGCGCATCTCTGCGAGGGCTTCGCCGGGGTGCACCCCAACACGGCGCTCTTTCGCCATTACTTCTCCCCTCGGATCCAACCAGGGGGCGCCATCTCCGGTTGCATCGCCTGGGTCTCAAGGTCCAAGGGAGCGTATCCGGAGGGCGCCATGAAGGAGAGGTGGGAAGAATGGCGGGGCCGGTGGTGCTGGATCGAGGAGAAGGACCCGCCGGCGTTCTGCGAAGTTCGTCGCGCGCCGGCGGTCCGCAGAAGCGATTGGAGTGACGTCGACGCTGACGACGAGAAGCTCACGGTCGCCACCACCAGGATCCTCCGGCTCACCGAGGCCTGGCTCTTCACGAACCCTGCCGACATCATGCGGCTTCGTCCCGGCCTCGACCACAACTTCACAGTGATGGAACACGCCCATTTCTGCCAGCGGCTCTTTCAGCTTGATGTGGGCCGCGACGGCGAGGTCGAGCGGACCGGCAAGGTCGCGAGGGCTGCCGCGAAGGCCCGCAAGGTCCTCAAGGGGCCTTTGTTCAAGCTGCCGATGGGGGTGGTCCCGTTGTGTAATAACTCGCGCCGGTCCGATATCATCGCCATGATGCCGGACTGCAACGCGCATGGTGCTACCTCTTGAGCACTGCGTTGGTTTTCCCTTGAAGAGGAAAGGGTGATGCAGCAAAGTAGTGTAAGTATTTCCCTCAGTTTTTGAGAACCAAGGTATCAATCCAGTAGGAGGCTACACGCGAGTCCCTCGCACCTACACAATACAAATAAATCCTCGCAACCAACGCGATAAGGGGTTTTCAATCCCTTCACGGTCACTTACGAGAGTGAGATCTGATAGATATGATAGGATAATATTTTTGGTATTTTATGATAAAGATGCAAACTAAAATAAAAGCAAAGGAAATAACAAAGTGTTGGAAGATTAATATGATGAAGATAGACCCGGGGGCCATAGGTTTCACTAGTGGCTTCTCTCAAGAGCATAAGTATTTTACGGTGGGTGAATGAATTACTGTTGAGCAATTGACAGAATTGAGCATAGTTATGAGAATATCTAGGTATGATCATGTATATAGGCATCACGTCCGAGACAAGTAGACCGACTCCTGCCTGCATCTACTACTATTACTCCACTCATCGACCGCTATCCAGCATGCATCTAGAGTATTAAGTTCATGAAAACAGAGTAACGCCTTAAGCAAGATGACATGATGTAGAGGGATAAATTCATGCAATATGATAAAAACCCCATCTTGTTATCCTCGATGGCAACAATACAATACGTGCCTTGCTGCCCCTACTGTCACTGGGAAAGGACACCGCAAGATTGAACCCAAAGCTAAGCACTTCTCCCATTGCAAGAAAGATCAATCTAGTAGGCCAAACCAAACTGATAATTCGAAGAGACTTGCAAAGATAACCAATCATACATAAAAGAATTCAGAGAAGATTCAAATATTGTTCATAGATAATCTTGATCATAAACCCACAATTCATCGGTCTCAACAAACACACCGCAAAAAGAAGATTACATCGAATAGATCTCCACGAGAGAGGGGGAGAACATTGTATTGAGATCCAAAAAGAGAGAAGAAGCCATCTAGCTACTAACTATGGACCCGAAGGTCTGAGGTAAACTACTCACACTTCATCGGAGAGGCTATGGTGATGATGTAGAAGCCCTCCGTGATGGATGCCCCCTCCGGCGGAGCTCCGGAACAGGCCCCAAGATGGGATCTCGTGGGTACAGAAGGTTGCGGCGGTGGAATTAGGTTTTTGGCTCCGTATCTGATCGTTTGGGGGTACGTAGGTATATATAGGAGGAAGAAGTACGTCGGTGGAGCAACGTGGGGCCCACGAGGGTGGAGGGCGCGCCCTGGGGGTGGGCGCGCCCCCTACCTCGTGGCCTCCTGGAAGCTTCTCTTACGTAGGGTCCAAGTCTCCTGGATCATGTTCGTTCCAAAAATCACGCTCCCGAAGGTTTCATTCCGTTTGGACTCCGTTTGATATTCTTTTTCTGCGAAACTCTGAAATAGGCAAAAAACAGCAATTCTGGGCTGGGCCTCCGGTTAATAGGTTAGTCCCAAAAATAATATAAAAGTGGATAATAAAGCCCAATATTGTCCAAAACAGTAGATAATATAGCATGGAGCAATCAAAAATTATAGATACGTTGGAGACGTATCAAGCATCCCCAAGCTTAATTCCTGCTCGTCCTCGAGTAGGTAAATGATAAAAACAGAATTTTTGATGCGGAGTGCTACTTGGCATAATTTCAATGTAATTCTTCTTAATTGTGGTATGAATATTCAGATCCGAAAGATTCAAGATAAAAGTTCATATTGACATAAAAATAATAATACTTCAAGCATACTAACTAAGCAATTATGTCTTCTCAAAATAACATGGCCAAAGAAAGTTCATCCCTACAAAATCATATAGTTTAGTCATGCTCCATTTTCGTCACACAAGAATGCTCTCATCATGCACAACCCCGATGACAAGCCAAGCAATTGTTTCATACTTTAGTAATCTCAAACTTTATAAACCTTCACGCAATATATGAGCGCGAGCCATGGACATAGCACTATGGGTGGAATAGAATATGATGATGGGGGTTATGTGGAGAAGACAAAAAGGGAGAAAGTCTCACATCAACGAGGCTAATCAATGAGCTATGGAGATGCCCATCGATTGATGTTAATGCAAGGAGTAGGGATTGCCATGCAACGGATGCACTAGAGCTATAAATGTATGAAAGCTCAACAAAAGAAACTAAGTGGGTGTGCATCCAACTTGCTTGCTCACGAAGACCTAGGGCACTTGAGGAGGCCCATTGTTGGAATATACAAGCCAAGTTCTCTAATGAAAAATTCCCACTAGTATATGAAAGTGACAAAACAAGAGACTCTCTATCATGAAGATTATGGTGCTACTTTGAAGCACAAGTGTGGCAAAGGATAGTAGCATTGTCCCTTCTCTCTTTTTCTCTCATTTTTTAGGGCCTTCTCTTTTTTTATGGCCTTTCTCTCTTTTTTTATTCCTCACTTGGGACAATGCTCTAGAAAATGATGATCATCACACTTCTATTTATTTACAACTCAATGATTACAACTCGATACTAGAACAAAGTATGACTCTATATGAATGCCTCCGGCGGTGTACCGGGATATGCAATGAATCAAGAGTGACATGTATGAAAGAATTATGAACGGTGGCTTTGCCACAAATACTATGTCAACTACATGATCATGCTAAGCAATATGACAATGATGAATGTGTCATGATAAACGGAATGGTGGAAAGTTGCATGGCAATATATCTCGGAATGGCTATGGAAATGCCATAATAGGTAGGTATGGTGGCTGTTTTGAGGAAGATATAAGGAGGTTTATGTGTGAAAGAGCGTATCATATCACGGGGTTTGGATGCACCGGCGAAGTTTGCACCAACTCTCAATGTGAGAAAGGGCAATGCACGGTACCGAAGAGGCTAGCAATGATGGAAGGGTGAGAGTGCGTATAATCCATGGACTCAACATTAGTCATAAAGAACTCACATACTTATTGCAAAAATCTACAAGTCATCAAAAACCAAGCACTACGCGCATGCTCCTAGGGGGATAGATTGGTAGGAAAAGACCATCGCTCGTCCCCGACCGCCACTCATAAGGAGGACAATCAAAGAACACCTCATGTTTCAAATTTGTTACATAACGTTTACCATACGTGCATGCTACGGGACTTGCAAACTTCAACACAAGCATTTCTCAAATTCACAACTACTCAACTAGCACGACTTTGATATTATTACCTCCATATCTCAAAACAATCATCAAGCATCAAACTTCTCTTAGTATTCAACACACTCATAAGAAAGTTTTTACTAATCTTGAATACCTAGCATATTAGGATTATTTAAGCAAATTACCATGCTATTTAAGACTCTCAAAATAATCTAAGTGAAGCATGAGAGATCAATAGTTTCTATAAAACAAATCCACCACCGTGCTCTAAAAGATATAAGTGAAGTACTAGAGCAAAACTATATAACTCAAAATATATAAGTGAAGCACAAAGAGTATTCTAAAAATTTCCAAATCATGTATGGCTCTCTCAAAAGGTGTGTACAGCAAGGATGATTGTGGTAAACTAAAAAGCAAAGACTCAAATCATACAAGACGCTCCAAGCAAAACACATATCATGTGGTGAATAAAAATATAGCTCCAAGTAAAGTTACCGATGGAAGTATACGAAGAGGGGATGCCTTCCGGGGCATCCCCAAGCTTTGGCTTTTCGGTGTCCTTAGATTATGTTGGGGGTGCCATGGGCATCCCCAAGCTTAGGCTCTTGCCACTCCTTGTTCCATAATCCATCCAAATCTTTCACCCAAAACTTGAAAACTTCACAACACAAAACTTAACAGAAATCTCGTGAGCTCCGTTAGCGAAAGAAAACAAAAGACCACTTCAAGGTACTGTAATGAACTCATTCTTTATTTATATTGGTGTTAAACCTACTGTATTCCAACTTCTCTATGGTTTATAAACTATTTTACTAGCCATAGATTCATCAAAATAAGCAAACAACACACGAAAAACAGAATCTGTCAAAAACAGAACAGTCTGTAGTAATCTGTAACTAACGCAAACTTCTGGAACTCCAAAAATCAGCCAAAATAGGAAGACCTAGGCAATTTGTTTATTGATCAGCAGCAATTGGAATCAGTATTTTATCACGTTCTGGTGATTTTTAACAATTGTTTTCGTGAACAGAAAGTTTCTGGAAATTACAGCAAGATCAAATAACTATCATCCAAGAAGATCCTATAGGTTTAACTTGGCACAAACACTAATTAAAACATAAAAACACATTTAACCAGAGGCTAGATCAAATATTTATTCCTAAATGGAAGCAAAAGCAAAAAAACTAAAAATAAAATTGGGTTGCCTCCCAACAAGCGCTATCGTTTAACGCCCCTAGCTAGGCATAAAAGCAAGGATAGATCTAGGTATTGCCATCTTTGGTAGGCAATCCATAAGTGGCTCTCATGATAGATTCATATGGAATTTTATTTTCTTCCTAGGGAAGTGTTCCATGCCTTTCTTTAATGGAAATTGGAATCTAATATTCCCTTCCTTCATATCAATAATTGCACCAATCGTTCTAAGGAAAGGTCTACCAAGAATAATAGGACATGAAGGATTGCAATCTATATCAAGAACGATAAAATCTACGGGCACATAATTCCTATTTGCAACAATAAGAACATCATTAATTCTTCCCATAGGTTTCTTAATAGTGGAATCCGCAAGGTGCAAGTTTAGAGAGCAATCATCAAAATCACGGAAATCTAGCAAATCGCACAAAGTTTTGGGAATAGTGGAAACACTAGCACCCAAATCACATAAAGCATAGAACTCATGATCCTTAATCTTAATTTTAATAGTTGGTTCCCACTCATCATAAAGTTTTCTAGGGATAGAAACTTCCAACTCAAGCTTTTCTTCATAAGATTGCATCAAGGCATCAACAATATGTTTAGTAAACGCTTTATTTTGGCTATAAGCATGAGGAGAATTTAGCACGGATTGCAACAAGGAAATACAATCAATCAAAGAGCAATTTTCATAATTAAATTCCTTGAAATCCAAAACAGTGGGTTTAGCAACATCTAGGGTTTTGATTTCTTCAATCCCACTTTTATCAAATTTAGCATCAAGATCTAAAAACTCTGAATTTTTGGAACGCCTTCTAGGTAAAGGTGGATCATATTCAGTCTCATTATTATCAAGATTCATATTGCAAAACAAAGATTTAATAGGGGACACATCAATAACTTTTAGATCTTCATCTTTATTTTCATAGAAATTTGAAGAACACGCTTTCATAAAGCAATCTTTCTTAGCACGCATCCTAGCGGTTCTTTCTTTGCACTCATCAATGGAAATTCTCATGGCTTTGAGAGACTCATTGATATCATGCTTAGGAGGAATAGATCTAAGCTTTAAAGAATCAACATCAAGAGAAATTCTATCAACGTTCCTAGCCAATTCATCAACTTTAAGCAATTTCTCTTCAAGCAAAGCATTAAAATTCTTTTGCGAATTCATTAACTCTTTAACACTAGTCTCAAATTCAGAAGGAATCTTATTAAAATTTCCATAAGAATTGTTGTAGGAATTACCATAATTATTAGAGGAATTACTAGGGTAAGGCCTAGGATTAATGTTTCCCCTATACGCGTTGTTACCAAAATTATTCCTACCAACAAAATTCACATACATAGATTCATTATTATTCTCAATCAAAGTAGACAAGGGCATATCATTAGGATCAGAAGAAACACTCTTAGTAGCAAATAATTTCATAAGTTCATCCATCTTTCCACTCAAAACATTAATTTCTTCTATCGCATGCACTTTTTTATTAGTAGATCTTTCAGTGTGCCATTGAGAATAATTAACCATAATATTATCTAGGAGTTTAGTAGCTTCTCCTAAAGTGATTTCCATAAAAGTGCCTCCCGCGGCCGAATCTAAAAGATTTCTAGAAGCAAAATTCAATCCGGCATAAAAATTTGTATAATCATCCACAAATTCAAACCATGAGTAGGGCAATTACGTATCATTAATTTCATCCTCTCCCAAGCTTGTGCAACATGTTCATGATCAAGTTGCTTAAAATTCATAATATCATTTCTAAGAGAGATGATCTTAGCGGGAGGAAAATACTTAGAGATAAAGGCATCTTTGCACTTGTTGCAAGAATCAATACTATTTTTAGGCAAAGACGAAAACCAAGCTTTAGCACGATCTCTAAGCGAAAAAGGAAATAGCTTCAATTTAACAATATCATTATCAATATCTTTCTTCTTTTGCATATCACACAAATCAACAAAGCTATTTAGATGAGTAGCGGCATCTTCACTAGGAAGGCCAGTGAATTGATCTTTCATGACAAGATTCAACAAAGCAGCATTGATTTCACAAGATTCAGTATCGGTAAGAGGAGCAATCGTGCTAAGGAAATAATTATTGTTGGTATTGGTAAAG
This sequence comes from Triticum aestivum, assembly GCF_018294505.1. Lineage (NCBI taxonomy): Eukaryota > Viridiplantae > Streptophyta > Magnoliopsida > Poales > Poaceae > Triticum > Triticum aestivum. Next base: position 28,661,635 of record NC_057799.1, read on the forward strand.
TCACATAATTTGGTATTATCTTGAGCCATCGTGACAAGCAAGCAATCCAACACACGTGCAAACAAAAAGCAAGCTAAAAGAGACGAACGAAAAAGAGAGGGCGAATAAAACGGCAAGGGTGAAGTGGGGGAGAGGAAAACAAGAGGCAAATGGCAAATAATGTAAGGCGGGAGATAAGGGTTGTGATGGGTACTTGGTATGTTGACTTTTGCGTAGACCTCCCCGGCAACGGCGCCAGAAATCCTTCTTGCTACCTCTTGAGCACTGCGTTGGTTTTCCCTTGAAGAGGAAAGGGTGATGCAGCAAAGTAGCGTTAGTATTTCCCTCAATTTTTGAGAACCAAGGTATCAATCTAGTAGGAGGCTACGCGCGAGTCCCTCGCACCTACACAATACAAATAAATCCTCACAACCAACGCGATAAGGGGTTGTCAATCCCTTCATAGTCACTTACGAGAGTGAGATCTGATAGATATGATAGGATAATATTTTTGGTATTTTTATGATAAAGATGCAAAGTAAAATAAAAGCAAAGGAAATAACAAAGTGTTGGAAGATTAATATGATGAAGATAGACCCGGGGGCCATAGGTTTCACTAGTGGCTTCTCTCAAGAGCATAAGTATTTTACGGTGGGTGAACGAATTACTGTTGAGCAATTGACAGAATTGAGCATAGTTATGAGAATATCTAGGTATGATCATGTATATAGGCATCACGTCCGAGACAAGTAGACCGACTCCTGCCTGCATCTACTACTATTACTCCACTCATCGACCGCTATCCAGCATGCATCTAGAGTATTAAGTTCATGAAAACAGAGTAACACCTTAAGCAAGATGACATGATGTAGAGGGATAAATTCATGCAATATGATAAAAACCCCATCTTGTTATCCTCGATGGCAACAATACAATACGTGCCTTGCTGCCCCTACTGTCACTGGGAAAGGACACCGCAAGATTGAACCCAAAGCTAAGCACTTCTCCCATTGCAAGAAAGATCAATCTAGTAGGCCAAACCAAACTGATAATTCGAAGAGACTTGCAAAGATAACCAATCATACATAAAAGAATTCAGAGAAGATTCAAATATTGTTCATAGATAATCTTGATCATAAACCCACAATTCATCGGTCTCAACAAACACACCGCAAAAAGAAGATTACATCGAATAGATCTCCACGAGAGAGGGGGAGAACATTGTATTGAGATCCAAAAAGAGAGAACAAGCCATCTAGCTACTAACTATGGACCCGAAGGTCTGAGGTAAACTACTCACACTTCATCGGAGAGGCTATGGTGTTGATGTAGAAGCCCTCCGTGATGGATGCCCCCTCCGGCGGAGCTCCGGAACAGGCCCCAAGATGGGATCTCGTGGGTACAGAAAGTTGCAGCGGTGGAATTAGGTTTTTGGCTCTGTATCTGATCGTTTGGGGGTACGTAGGTATATATAGGAGGAAGAAGTACGTTGGTGGAGCAATGTGGGGCCCACGAGGGTGGAGGGTGCGCCCTGGGGGGTGGGCGCGCCCCCTACCTCGTGGCCTCCTGGAAGCTTCTCTTACGCAGGGTCCAAGTCTCGTGGATCATGTTTGTTCCAAAAATCACGCTCCCGAAGGTTTCATTCCGTTTGGACTCCGTTTGATATTCTTTTTCTGCGAAACTCTGAAATAGGAAAAAAAACAGCAATTCCGGGTTGGGCCTCCGATTAATAGGTTAGTCCCAAAAATAATATAAAAGTGGATAATAAAGCCCAATATTGTCCAAAACAGTAGATAATATAGCATGGAGCAATCAAAAATTATAGATACGTTGGAGACGTATCACATGGCCCTGACCCGAGCTAGAAGGAGCCGGAGGACGCCGAGGTGCAGCAGTTCTTTGATACTCTGCACGAGGGGTACGTCAACGCCGACGCCGAGCGGCTGATCGTCCAGGACACCACCTAGGCGGAACTGGACTACATCGCCACCAGGGCGAGGGAGGCACAGCTTGCCGAGGAGGCTAGCAGTGCCGGTGGTGTGGAGGACAAGGCCGCGACGGCCGCGGAGGAGGAGGAGCTCGCCCGGTGGGCTGCGGCCACCGGGGAAGCCAGCAGCGCCGGCACCGAGGCTCCTCTAGTTGAAGATGTGGTCGGCGAGTCATCGTCGGAGGAGGCCGAGGCTGCAGGCCCGACGCCGGCTATGGGGAGAGGACGAGTCCTGCGACGGGCTAGTTCCAGCGAGCCGGTCCGGCCCGGTAGGGCTGCGCGGCTGCAGCTGACCTTGGAGGGGTCCGGGCGCCACACGAGGGCCACAGCGGCGAAGAAGCCGGCGAAGGCCGCGGTGAAGAAGAAGACAGTTGCCCCTTCTTCGTCCAAGCGTGTCCAGACACCGCCTCCTTCCCCTCCTCCGGCGGATGCTGACACGGAGGTCACTTTCGATTATGGATCCCTCAGCCCGAGGAGGAAGAGGAAGACAGCAGAGGAGGAGGCGGACGACGAGTAAGTATCTGGTTCCTTTTCGTTATCTCTGCCTCCTCAATCTGTGTCACCCGTCTTGACTTGTCTTCGTCTTTGCAGGGACGTGGAGACGCTGGCCCAGAGAGTGAAGAGGGCCAAGGTCTCGGCGGGTGGCCAGCCCCCGGTTGGTACTTCGAGGGTGCCACTGGTGGTGTTGAGCAGCCCGGACAGCAGCCCCCGGCATAGCCCCCAGCGTAAGTTCATCACTCTTCCCCCGTCGACATGTGTCAGGGGCACGACACTTTGGTGCTGACCTTGCCAGGTATGCAGGAGGAGAGCAGCAGCAGGAGGAGCCGCAAAGGGCTACTCCCAACACGCCGCCCCCATCGACCACGCCGCCCCGAGGGGCGTCCCCGGCAAGGGCGCCAAGCACCGAGCCCACGCACATGGAGGAGGAGGTGGAGAACTTGGGCGCCAGCGGCTTTATCTCGACGCCAAATGTTGGCGGGGAGGGGACTTCCGTTTCCCAGCCTGGTACTGGCTCTGGTAAGTCGCTCGCCGTTTGTCCCTGTTCCTTTTTCTTTCTGGCTCTTGGTCTTGGCCTTGCCTCACTCCCTTCATCGGTGTCCAGATTCCTACTCGGTGAGCCCAGAGGACGTGGACGCCGTCATTGAGGACGTCGCCAAGGCCGCCGAGGCGGACGCCGAGAAGATCGCCGCCGAGGAGACCGCCGAGGGCGCTGCTGAGGACGCCGCCAAGGGGCCTGTCGGGGAGGCCGGCAAGGCCACCGCTGAGGATACCGGCAAGGGGCCTGCCGAGGAGGCCGGCAGGGCCGCTACCGGGAAGGAGGAGGAGGTGGCTGATGACCAGCCTTCCTCCTCTGCCGCTTCCGGCTCCGGCCGGTACCTAAGGGTGAGTGATGACTTGTTCGTCCACCTTCCAGGCGTGTCGAGCACCAGGACACCTGTCGAGGGAGAGGTGTTTGACGACGAAGTGCTTGCCGCCGCCGGGCTTGAGGTCGTCGACGAGCCGAGCGTTGGCGGCGACGGCTCGCAGGAAGAGAGGCTCCTCCACGCCATGAGCGCCAGCTACCGGAAGCTCCAGGCGCTCCATCGCGCCCGCCTGGACAAAGCTAAGTCCAGGACGGCGGTGGTGGAGAAGGCGGAGGCAGACCTCCAGAAGCGCGTCGCCGAGACGCAGGACTGGTTCCGCGAGGCTCACAAGGAGCTGAAGGCCGCCCAGGGCGAGCTGCCCAAGCGCGATGTGGAGCTCACCATGAAGCTGACCGACATCGAGAAGGCCCAGGAGACAGCGGAGGGCTTGGCCGAGGCCGCCAGGACTCAGCACCAGGCCGCACCGAACTCCCAGGAGGAGGACCTCGCTGCGCGCGAGGAGAGGCTTGCCGCCACGCTCCGCGGCAAGGAGGAAGAGGTGGAGAAGCTTGTCTTGCAGCAGACCAGTGAGCTGGAGCAGAGGCACAAAGAGGCGCTCGATGCCCAGGCCCAGGTTCACGCCGACAAGGTGAAGGAGCTGGAGGCGGAGCAGGATGGGCTGAAGGAGCAGGCCCTGATGGACCAGTGAGCTGTCCCAGGAGAAGGACACGCTCAACAGTGCCCTGACGGAGGCACAGGGCACGGTCGTCAGCAGGGCCGGGGAGCTCTCCGAGGCCAACAAGTCCATCAAGGACCTCACGCTGAAGCTGGAGGGCCTCGAGGGGATTCTCACGGAGGACAAAACCAGGCCGCTGTCACCAACCAGGCCGCCGCGCAGCCGGCCATCATGGGGATGCCGGACGTGAGGTATGCCCCAGAGCGGAGCGTGAGTGCCAACTGCAGCCTGACCCTGTTCTTTGAGAAGGTTGTCGGCGCTTTGGAGCGGCTTCACGCCAACCGAGCGGCCTCGCTGGCCGACGAGTCCCGGAGGCTTTGCCAGGGCACCATGACCAAGGTTCTCACCAAGGTGGCCTACTGGTACCCCGACCTCGACTTTGACGCTGCGCTGGAGAGCTTGCCGGAGGGTACTGACCTCGCGCCGCTCAGGGAGCGCATCAAGCCCATCATCAGCCGCGTTGGCGGAATTCAGAGGGTAGAGGGCCAGCGCCGGGATTAGGCACCCCGTTTCTTATCGCCGCTGCAGGTTCACAACCAAGACAATCGCTATCTCTAGTTAGAACCGCAGCAAAAATTTGATGTAATATAACTCTGCAGCACTTTTAGTATCATGCACATTATTTTCCTGTTCGATTTTTCCTTGTATGTCCACCCTACGTAACTGGGTAGGCTCGTCGGCGCGTAAACCCAGGGCGGCGCCTTGGGGACGGATTCCCATTGGCCTGCCGGGTGTGCTTGCTGCCGGGCGAACCACCTTACCGCCCTTAGCGCGGCCGCCCGAACTGTCGAGCTTGACTCGAGTCAGAGTCAGGAGCGTTGCCAAGTGCGGAAGGCTACCCCGCCACTCTCGACGCGGCCGCTTTGAGCTGTTGAGCGGACTCGAAACAGAACAAGGGTGTTGCCAATCGCGGGAGGGCCCCTTCGCGTGCAGGTTTTCCATACATAGGGAAGATCTTCGAGGACGATAACCTTATGTATAAAAGGGAATAACTCAAAGCTCTGAATGACTTAGCTTTTCTGTCGCCGCACTGGCGTCCTTCGCGTTTGCAGGCGGCGCTCTTTTCTCCTGGCCGTCTCTTTCTTGGGAGCCGTGGCGACAAAGAACTTCCAGGCCAACTACTAGACCAGATTCTCACAATTGCGCCCCCTACTGGCGCGCCAAAGATGTCGGGGAAACGACACCTATGGGATCACAAGAATCCCTACTACGGTTACCGGGGCGCAGGGTTGCGAGAAGAGCAGGATTAGTAACCAGCACAAGGATCGTTTACCCAAGTTCGGGCCGCGAGGATGCGTAAAACCCTAGTCCTGCTTTGGTGGGTGTATTTCAGAGAGTTCTTGAGCTCTCGAACTAGCTGTGGTGAGTGTGTAGTTCGAAAGAGCCGAATCCTTCTCCAGTATGCCATGGGCCTCCTTTTATAGTCGAAAGGGGCTGCCACAGTGACACACATGAGGTGGAAAGGCGCACAGTGCTATGAGCTTATCGCTCGTATTACAGGACAAGACGCATTTAATGCATAGCTTAGGTGTCCCCTTGCTTTATCGGGGACGGGGGCAAGGCCCGTCCCGTCCGTCGCCGCTCCTCCTCGCTTTGACACGCGCCCTGGCCAGTGAGGCATGTGGTGCCATGTAGGCAGGCAGGCAGCTGAGGTGGCGCGGTGGTGGAGCCTTCACGAAGATCTGCATGCCGCCACGCAGGCGCTTGACGAGTTGGCCCGGGAGCTGCATGTTGCCACGCAGGTGCCTGCTCAGCCGATTGAGCTGGCAGCTGCATGCGAACGATGGTGGAAACTTGGTTGGCGCGGGCCTGGCGGTGGCCCCGCTGGCGTCCTTGGTGAGGGCCTTGCCGGGTGGCCCGGCAAGGGTCTTGCCGTGACGCGCTGTCGTCCCCGGCAAGGACCTTGCCGGGGGTCTGGTGGCCTTCCTCGGCAAGGATCTTGCCGAGGATCGTCGTCTTCTAATCCTCATCTGATCTTGAATATGTCTTCACAAAGATCTGCATGCCACCACAGAGGTGCCTCCCGAGCCCTAGCCCCATGTGGATGATGGTGTTGGGGACCGTGGGCTCAAGGGTGGCTCGCTCTGTTGGTGTGGGGCGAGCTGCCCCGGCAAGGGTCTCGCCGGGGCTGCTGAGCCCCCCCCCCCCCCGGCAAGGGCCTTGCCGGGGGAACCTGCTTCGTCCCTCTGCTCTTTGTGGTCTTGGCCTTGGCGTTGCTCTGGTTATCTTGGGCTTCGGTTTTACCTTGGTTCACCTCCCCTGTTCTGCTTGGTGTGACCGTGGGCGCGGCTCCGACTGCCCGTGCACAGGTAAAGGGGTACAAAGGTGCGCCCCTTCTTTTGTACACCGACACAGTCAGTTTAACAAACCTGACCTTGGCTCCTTCCCAATCAGCATAATAAGCATTGAAGTCATCGCTGAGGCCTTTGATTTCAGCCTGGATCTTTACTAGTTCTTCAGTTGTCATTGAGACAACGTTTTTCTTTAGGTAGCGCTCCTTCCTGTACTGAGCTTTCTTCAGCCGCCTGGCCTTCTCAAATTTCCATTTCTCTTCTTCGATGAAGGCAGTCAAAACATGACTTTGACCAGGTGTGAGGTTCATCTCAGGCAAAGGTGTGTTGGGATCCTTGTGCCAGAGATCGATGAAGTCTAGGATCAGCTTCGGATCCAAAAGCAGTGGCACATTGCTTCCTTTGGCTCTAGCGGCCTTGACTTGTCTGTCTCTGATGATTTCGGCTAGTTCATCATCATCAGCCTCATCATCATCAGAGGGCACTTGGAAGGCGATCTGCTTCTTGTGAGGACTTGGTCGAGGACCTCATCCAGTAGTGGTCTTCTTCTTCAGCAGAGAGAGGCCAGCTGAGGAACTTGGAGCAGCTGAGGAACTTGCAGAGGCTCCTGAGGCAATAGATATGCCAGTAGTCCTTTGGCACGTGGCGAGATGCACTGGTGCAGAGGATTTGGTCGGAGCAGCCGAAGACTTTGGCGGAGGAGCTGAGGACTTTGGAGGAGCAGGAGCAGTTTGAGGAGTTGGCCGTGAGGGCTTTGAGGAATCTGGCCGTGAGGGCATTGCTGAGGAACTTGGCCTTGAGGGCATTGAAGGTGAAGCACTTGGCTTGTGCGCAGGCTTCTTTGCCATGGCCTTCTTCGGCTTGCTAGCAGAGGCCTCAGCAGTGGCAACAGCAGCAGAGTCTTCGTTGAATTTTTTCACTGCTTCTCTGGCTTGTCTAGCCAACTTGGCCTGGCGCTTGGCCCATTCATCAGGATAATCCTCACCGCGCTTGAGGCTAGTGGGATCTGCTTCTTGGCCAGGTGCCAATGGAGGTCTTGGGCATGGAGGATTGAGTGCGAATTTCTTCATGTACTTGGGAGTTACATACCTGTACTCCCTCCACTCTCTTGCCCATCTCCTTTCTATCCTCTGTATGTGCACCTTGCGCTGACTTTTGTCCTCTTTTCCAAACTTGGCCTCATCAGGAGTGCAGTAATCCGCATATATGTCATCAGGGATTTCAAAAGCAGTATTGATTTCAGGCCTCTTTCCTCCTTTCTGTGGCTTCTTTCCATCAGCCATTTTCTTCAGATGAGGAATTTGAACAATGGAATTCTCTGAAGAAGTATGCAACTTTTCTTCGAGGAACGCTGCAAATGAGTTAAGTTGATGAGAACCTAGTGATTCAGCAGCGGACATGAGTACCTGTGAACAGAGTATAGTTGTGAGGAATTTGGAGAGGTCATATGCATTCTCAGAAGGTTTTGTAAAAAGAACAAGTTTGAGGAATTTGACCAGATGAGTCTTGAAGAATTTCACTAAGCGTTCTTTGTCTTAGGTTCCAGAGTTGTACAGATCAGAGATCCACACAATTGAGGAATCTTGAAGAAAAATATAACTTAGAGAAATGAATCAAGAACATATGACATCTGAGGTGTTTAGTGTGTGAAGATTTGAAGAAAAACACCTTTGAGTATTTTGAAGAAAACATTTGAATCAAAGAGGGCAGTAAAAGTAACTTTTAATTACCCTGGACGAAGAACACGACGAACTGGAAGTGGAGATGTGAAGTTCATCAGTGCGGATCTTCCACGCCCTAACTTGGCTGAGGAAGACAGCTACGGCGGCGGCGGAGTGAAGAAATCCGCGACCGGTGCGAGTACGACGGCGACGAGGTCGAGGCAGTGAAGCTCTTCCTTACCGGCGACGATGAAGTAGCGGCGGCGCTAGGGTTTGAGAAGCTCGAGCTGGAGTGAGGTCCAGCGGAGTAAAAGAGAAGTGAGGAAGGGGAGGGGTATTTATAGCCATGGTGAAAAACTGTTCGCCTGAAGAAATTGGACGAATGTGCCCCTGACCCTTCTCATTCGCTTGACATGTGTCACCCACATACTGAGAAGTGGAGATCGTGTGAGATCGTGGGTGAATAGATAAGTATTTCATGGAATGCGGAACAGTTTGAGCGGCAAAGCCGAAATTTTTGGATAAGATAGGTTAAAAGTTACGTTCGCAAATTCTTCAGCTGACAAGGACATAGTGAAGATTTTGAACGAGTTTCAAAAAGAACGCACATGAAGAATTTGTGAACAGATTGGGTTGAGTTTAGCATAGAGGGGGAAGGGTCCGATCACATTCACTTAGCAGGAAAAACAACTTGAAGAATTAGCAATAAGTGAATGTTGTAGAGGACATAAACTCATATATATATATATAGCCAATGAAGAAAAACGACGGAAACAGTGAAGACAATGCAAAGTTGAAGAACATGAACAACTAAGGAATTTCAAAACTGAGGAAAAACTCAAATAAGATTTTCAAATTTTGGTGGTGGCGTGATCCACCGTATAAGAATGATGATTTCAGACACCGCGTACAATTGTCGTAGGGCTCTGAGAATCAAATTCTTCGTTAATTTCTTCACACTTAGAGTGTTATCCTTCATTGATTGAAAAAAAACTTTTCTTCATGTGTTGCACATCTAAGTCATCAATTTTGCATAAGTGTTAGGATGAGTGTCCTTTTCAAAGAACATTCAAAGATTCTAAGATATTTAGCTCACACCACAACTTGCTAAATCTCTTCTCATCCAAGGGCTTTGTGAAGATACCGGCTAGTTGTTCTTCAGTCTTCACATGCTCAATAGAAATGTCGCCCTTCAACACATGATCACGGAGAAAATGATGACGAATCTGAATGTCCTGTGTCTTCGAGTGCTAAACTGGGTTGTGAGCAATCTTGATGGCACTCTCATTGTCACAGAAGAGAGGCACATTCTTCATGTTGACGCCGAAGTCCTTGAGAGTTTTCTTCATCCACATCAATTGAGCACAGCAAGAACCAGCAGCAATGTACTCAGCTTCAGCAGTAGACAGTGATACGCAGTTCTGTTTCTTCGAGGACCAACAGACCAAAGATCGTCCGAGGAAATGACATGTACCAGATGTTGACTTGCGGTCCACACAATCACCAGCATAGTCGGAGTCTGAATATCCAATGAGATCAAAAGCCAAGCCCTTGGGGTACCATAATCCAAGTGTTGGTGTGTGAGCTAGATATCGAAGAATATGTTTCACAACCTTATGGTGTGATTCCTTCGGTGTAGCTTGAAATCGGGCACACATGCAAACACTAAGCATTATATCTGGCCTAGATGCACATAAGTACAATAAAGAACCAATCATGGAGCGGTATACCTTATGATCGAAGTCAATACCATTTTCATCAGTGCACAGATGGCCATTTGTGGGCATAGGAATTTTGACGCCTTTGCAATCTTGCATGCCGAATTTCCTCAGTACATCCTTGAGGTATTTCTCCTGAGATATGAATATGCCATTGCGTTGTTGACGAATTTGAAGACCTAAGAAGAATTTCAATTCTCCCATCATAGACATTTGATATTCTTCACTCGTCATATAGGCAAATTCATCACTATAACGTTGGTCAGTACAGCCAAAGATAATATCATCAACATATATTTGGCACACAAACAGTTCACCATCATAAGATTTATTGAAAAGAGTAGGGTAGAGTGAACCGGGTTTGAAGCCTTTCTTCATGAGGAATTCCTTCAAAGTATCATACCACGCCCGAGGGGCCTGCTTGAGGCCATAGAGGGCCTTATTGAGTCTGAAGACTTTGTCAGGATTCTTTGGATCCTCAAAACCTGGGGGCTGAGCAACATATACTTCTTCCTCAAGCTTACCATTGAGGAATGCACTTTTCACATCCATTTGATATAGAGTGATATCATGATGGTTAGCATAAGCAAGTAATATGCGAATAGCCTCAAGTCTAGCAACAGGTGCAAAAGTTTCATCGAAATCAATTCCTTCAACCTGTGTGTAGCCTTGAGCTACAAGCCGTGCCTTATTCCTTAACACAAGGCCATTTTCATCTTGCTTGTTGCGGTAGATCCACTTTGTGCCAATGATATTGTGCTTGCGAGGATCTGGACGTTTGACCAGTTCCGAGATGTTGTTGAGCTCGAACTGATGTAATTCTTCTTGCATAGCTTGAATCCACTCAAGCTCCATAAATGCTTCATCTACCTTAGTGGGCTCTATGATAGAGACAAAAGCAAAGTGCCCATAAAAGTTAGATAAACGTGAAGCTCTTGAGCGTGTGAGAGGACCTGGAATGTTGATGTCGCTGATGATTTTCTCAATCTGCACTTCGTTGGCAACGCGAGGATGAGCTGGTTGTCGTCGAGGAATTTGATCACCATTTTCTTCAGCATTTTCTTCAGGTGCATTAGCTCGACGTTCTTCACGTTCTGGAATGAATTCTTCAGCAGATTCCTCGGTCGGAATGACATCCTCAGTAGCCTTGAACTTGATAGATTCCTCAGGTGCTGGTTCATCTATCACAGAAGGTGGGTGCTCTCTTTGCGAGCCATTAGTTTCATCGAACCGCACATCTACAATTTCAACAACCTTGTGAAGAACGTTGTTGAAGACTCTGTAGATGTGCGAGTCCTTTCCGTAACCAAGCATAAAACCTTCATGTGCTTTCGGTGCAAATTTTGAGTTGTGATGAGGATCTCTAATCCAACATTTAGCACCGAAGACTTTGAAATAACTCACATTGGGTTTCTTGTCAGTGAGGAGTTCATAGGCAGTCTTCTTGAAGAATTTGTGAAGATATACTCTGTTGATGATGTGGCACGCAGTATCAATTGCATCGATCCAGAAACGACGAGGTGTTTTGTATTCATCAAGCATAGTGGCCATCTCAGCAAGAGTCCTGTTCTTGCGCTCCACGACGCCATTCTGTTGAGGAGTATAAGGAGTAGATAACTCATGAGTAATACCAAGTTCATCAAGATAGTCATCAAGACCAGAATTCTTGAACTCAGTTCCATTGTCACTTCTGATGTGCTTGATCTTCACACCAAAGTTGGTTGAAGCCCTCGATGAAAATCGTTTGAAGACTTCCTGCACTTCATGTTTGTAAGTAACAATGTGTACCCATGTGTATCGAGAGTAATCATCAACAATAACAAAGCCATATTGAGATGCATCATTTGAAACTGCTGAATAATGGTTAGGACCAAAGAGATCCATATGAAGCAATTCAAATGGTCGAGTAGTGGTCATGATAGTCTTTGCTGGATGCTTAGCCTTTGTCATCTTCCCAGCTTCACAGGCTCCGCATAAGTGATCCTTGAGGAATTTGACATTCTCAATGCCAATGACATGCTTCTTCTTCGCAAGCGTGTGCAAATTCCTCATGCCTGCATGACCAAGTCGTCGATGCCATAGCCAGCCTTCGGAAGCTTTTGCAAGTAGGCACACGGATGGTTGTGGTCCTGTAGAGAAATCAACAATACACAAGTCTCCTCTCCTAAAGCATTCGAAGCCTTTGGAATTGTCAGCTTCCATGACCACAACACAACGATATTTGCCAAAGACAACAACCATATCAAGATCACAAAGCATTGAGACAGACATGAGGTTGTATCCTAAGGACTCGACAAGCATGACTTTGTCCATGTGTCGATCCTTTGTGATCGCAACCTTACCTAGACCCAATACCTGACTTTTGCCTTTGTCAGCAAAGATGATATGCTTCAGATGTGATGGAGATAAGGGAGCATCCATCAATAGATTCTTGTCACCAGTCATGTGATTTGTACATCCACTATCGAGGACCCACTCAGTGGCTTTGGGTTGATCATCCTGCGGATGAATTAGTGCAGCTTAGGAACTCATATACTTCATCAGTGAAGAATATGACATCACAATTCATCAGATCAATTTCTTCAAGCAACTGAACAGATAAAGCAATATGAGGACGTGAGAAATGAGAGTTCATTTCTTCATGATTAGCCTGCGTCCTTTCCAAGCACTTTTCAGGTCTCCAGCAAATTCTTCAGACGTTTGAGCATGTCTGGAGACCTGACCCTGCAGAAGAGATTAGTTCTTTTTATTCACCACCCACATCTGAAGGGGTGGCAAAGAGTTCATCACTCTGCGAGCTCCATATGAGAAAGGTGGCATAGAAGCCAACCCATTTCGTTTCACATAAGAGGAGTTAGGATAGGCATATGAATAAGCAGAGAAATTGTTCGATGACTTATGAACATAATGGTTAGAAGAATAATGCTCATATTCATAGCCCTTAGCTCTTCCCTACGAAACAGAGTTGTTAGCACGATGATATTCATATGTGGACTTTGATCCTTTTGAGGAATTTGATCCACATGAGGAATTTTGTCCGTATGAGGACTTGGATCCATATGAAGAATTTGGTCCATATGAAGAATTTGATCCGTGGTTCCTATTCTTCACATGTGGTGTCATGAGGACATTCACCTGAAGACTTTCAAGGCACCTTTTGGGAACCCAGATTTTCTTCTTAGGGGAACCGTTCCTGCAGTTAGTGCCAACATATCCAGCAAACTTCATCATTCTGATTTTTGAACAGTTTATAGTTGGAGTCAAATGACTCATCAGAAGAATGAGGAGATTCACATGTAAAGCCAGATAGATTAGATGGATCAACTGGAGGTCCCTTTGCAGACCCATGAGGTTTTGGGGTACTGCTCAGGCTTCCAATATGTACCATCAGCATTGAGTTTCCTCTCAAAGGCAATACCCTCTTTCCTAGGGTTCCTGTTGAGGATCTGCTTTTTAAGCACATCACAAAGAGTCTTATGCCCTTTGAGGCTTTTGTACATGCCTGTCATGTACAATTCCTTCAGCCCTGCATCATCAGTGATACTAGCAATGTCCTCAGGTGAGGAATTAGTGATAGCAGAGACAGGTGAAGAATTTGTAGCATTAGAAGCATTTGAACATTCAGGTGAAGAATTAGCAGATTCACATTCAATGCACTTCACATTTGTTGAGCAAGTAATGAATCGCGCTCCTTCTGAAGATCTTCATAACTCACTCTTAGATTTTCAAGATCTTGCTTTCTCTGAAGAAATTCATAAGAAAGGTTCTCATGATCAGATAAGAGAGTGTTATGATGACCTTGAAGGTTGTCAAACCTAGACTGCAGTCTCTGAAGATTTCCAGTCAAGGTTTTAGTGCAATCCATTTCTTCACCCAACATATCATCACTTTTATCTAGCTTGTTTTGAACCTTTTCAAAAGCCTTTTGTTGTTTCACAGCAATCTTAGCAAGTTTAGAATAGCTGGGCTTGAGGTTTTCATCAGATTCATTCTCACTTGATTCAGAGGAGGTATATTTGAGTACCTTGGCACCCTTTGCCATGAAGCAATAGGTGGGAGCATAGTCATCATTGCCTTCATCAACCTTGTTGGTGAGGTCATTTTCTTCAGTGTTGAAGATGGACTTGCTGACGAATGCAGTAGCGAGGGCTAGGCTCGCCACACCGGACTCCGACTCCTCAGATGCCTCCTCTTCCTCATGTTCCTCAGATTCAGCCTCAGAGTCCATTTCCTTGCCAATGAATGCCCGAGCCATCTTGGAGCTGCTCTTCTTGTGAGATGAAGACTTCGAGGATTTTAATAATGAAGATTTTGATGATTTCTTCTTCTTCTTTGCGTCATCGGAACTATAATCCTTGTATTTCTTCTTCTTTGATTCCTTTTCCCACTGAGGACAATCTTGAATGTAGTGACCAGACTTCTTGCATTTGTGGCATAGCCTCTTCTTGTAGTCACTGGATGAGGAATCATTGCTCCTTGAGGGTTTTCCAAAGCGACCACGTCTTGAGAACCTTTGGAATTTCTTCACGAGCAGTGCTAGCTCCTGGCTCAGTTCTTCAGGATCACCAAGGCTACTACCAGAATCTTCACCTTCAGATTCAGAGACGACCTTGGCCTCAG